>NC_142383.1:8293333-8491666 GCF_059441005.1 Hippichthys cyanospilos | reverse complement strand
CCCTTTCACACCCTTTTAAAATAATAAAATAACACAAGGTAGAAATGAGAAACAAACCACTTGTACCTTCCATACAGAATCGAGCAAAAGCAGGGCATATCTGAGACTGTGTTTGATTTCACACGTTATCCCGGAATCTGATATGTAGATGGCATCATTATCTGAAGTGATGGTCGGGTGTCAAACTTCACACAGCTGTGCCGGCATTGTTATGTTCTCGTTTACATCCCAGTTTTACAGGCAACGCAAGAAGGTCTTGACTGAACACATGGTGACATACAGCCTCTGCCGCATTTCTGATACAACCTCTAAAGGCGGAATATTAACAGGTTGATATTATCTACCCGTTTTGTGTAGGTGCAATTTATAATAATAGCATCTAAACAGGAGGCAAAAAGTGTGTAGATATTGTTTTTTGAAGGCATTATGAATTGTACACTAGAATTGATACTACCTCTGAAAGTAGATTATTGTTGTATTTACTCAATCCCTGCATTCCTTGATTTTCTTTTAAAACAGAAGGGAACAAAACAAAAAAATCATGATTTTAACAGAAAACGTTGTCGGCTGATATACTTCCACTAAAGGTGTAATTTTGCCCGATTTTTTTTGTAACGTCTTGGGGCAAGCCACGACACTCCAAGGACATATGCATATCCATTCCAACAAGAGTAATTTAGAATTTTTTTTTTTGGAGCATTGCTAGCTAGCATATAATTTATGCTAGCCAAAGCTATAACGGAGCCTGAGCCACTGGTAATCACCGGCAACAGGGGCCCTATATCAGTGCAATTAAGTCCATTTTTGGAGAGGTGAGTGAACGTGTTTTCACGACGACGTAGTGTTGTCTGGCGCTGGAGCAACAGTTGCAATAGGAACACTAGTCGATCTGTTGCACCCGGGAACAACTTCAAAATAAAAGCGTACCACGGCTTTTGTGTTCACATAAAATTTGCTTTATTTTAAAGTCGGTCTTCTCATCATGTTTCTTGCGGGGTTTAACATTATGCGGAGCATGAACAATTGTTGCTGTGATTGGCTCGTTTTTTTTTTTTCTGACGTGTACACTAATAATGTATCTTGGGTGAGAAAAAAGGCTTTTTTTAACCAAGGTACTCTAATTACTTGGACGACTGAAGGCATAATATTGCCAGGTCATTTATCTGCCATTTAGTCTTGTTGCTACTTTATCTTTACCTTTGAAAGTCCTTATGTGCTCAGCATAAGACATCTTGGCCATCCTTCACAATGATGTCTTGGTTTGGGCGGGATGCTTTTAATTTTACTGTCTTGCTTTCCAATGTTGTGTCCGTTTTATCTGCCTATTTAATGGACACAACAATGGTTACAAATGAATCTCCTGATTCCAGAATGATTACAATAGAGCATCATTAAAAAGCAGGGATGGATGACTACCGAAATCAAATATCGGTATCGAGCTGTTACGTAGCCTTATTTCCGGGTATTGGTACTTGTGCACAATCACAAGACTAGAAATGACCCCAAAAAATTTTTTTTTGATTATTTACTAAAGTTTTATGAAATAGCTATATTGGAAAAAGGAGACCTTTCTTGAAAAATCATCCGTCTTTGTTTTTTCGGGGAACGTTTTGTGTATAAAAATCGACTATTGATATCGATATTTGGTATCAAATTGTTGTCCATGCAAAAGTACATGTTGAGTACTTGTACTGGTATCGGTCTAAAATAATTGGTGTCCAACATCTCTACTAAAAAGTACATGCATGCTTCTTACCAACAAAGAGTTTTAACACAGGAGTGTCATCTTTGTCATCTCAGTTCTGAGACTATCTGGATGCCACCCACCCCTACCCCCACCCTACCTCCTTTGCAGCTTTGATATCACCACTGAAGGCGGATTATGTATACAAAATTCTTATTTAAAAAAAACGCTGGCTTCAGCAAGCCTTTCAAAAGCCCGCTTTCCACACAGGTGACATCCTAACTCTGTTATGGCTGCGATACTACCCTTTGAACGCCGAAACTTTGCAGCTCGATTTCATCTCCACCTTTTTATTCAGAACAGAAGGCTCGGAAAAGATCTGCCGCTTTAATGAAGTCAGTTGGCCCAGGGTGCAAACATGTTGGCAATGATCCGCAGAGTCATCTGTGTTTTTTCCGGAACAGTTACCAGGTAATGGCTTCTCTGGCTTCCATCGATCCCTACTGAAGTTTTTCCGGTGCATACCCTAGCTGCTTGACAAATGAGCAGCGCATTCCAGTCGGAGATCACGCTGCTTCCGCGTAGCTCTTGATCGCCAGACTACAAAGTGGACTGGATGTTTAAGTGGGATCTCGATACACGGCCGCAGTTCTAGCTGGTCGCGCCACACACTGGTCTGCGCGGGGCGGGCCGCGTGCGTTGCGGCTGAAGTGTTAAAGCAAGCGCTTAATTCAATGATGTCGGGAGAGCTGCATGCGCTGTTAAGCGTGGCTGACTGCATCGTCACGCTCGGTGACCAGCTCCCGAATAACCAAACGGCCGTTCGGCAAGCCAGCAGGGTAACGTTGTTTTCCGCCCGAGTTAATAGTCCAATTTTTTTTGTAGTACTTGTTATTGGAAAAAAAAAAGGTTATGACTACATACTCAATTTACCTTTATGATCAGGACTTGAATGACGAATGTTGATTGTCTTTTCATGCTCATGAATGCCTCATCGGGGTTCATTCAAGGTTGCAAACGTATGCCAAATGTGATCAGATGTTTGCATATGTTGTTCATCAAAATGTTCGAAATTTCTGTGTGAGTAGAACAATACATTACGTTATATTTTGAACATGTTCAAAATTTCCTTGTGACAAGAAAAACCTTTAAAACTGTTGGCAAAGACTGCAAATGCGCGTTCATGTCCGGGATTTTGTCAGTGTTTGTTTATGGTCGCCATTCACCAATAGTTTTGTGTTTTTTGTTGTTTTGTTTCTTTTCCCCCCTCAGCGCAAGGAAATTTTGACAAGCTCAATACAGGTGAATCTCTGGTGAAGGTTTGAGACCATGAACAAACCCTGACGTCTATGCAACATCTGCAACCTTCACTGAAACAAATGTTTGATGTTCAGTGGGATACATCCTTTAAGAATTCCATCATCTCAATATTTTCCAGTCATGTTTGCTTTGTCTAAATACGACAACTTGCTTTCACCAAACCAGAAACCAAATCCTAACCAGTGTGTTTTTGAACTGCCAAACTGAAATAATACCCTGCTTTTGATTATAGCAATGTTAAGTTTTTATCTGGTTTATCGAGTAATATTATGAAAATCTGATTATACCTGTGCAGTTTGATAAACAACTGAAGGAAGATGAAGCATGTGTCTCAAGTATAACTGACACCATCGAAAAAAAGCCTGTTATGCTGCACTTTAATGTCATTATTTCAACCGGATCCTGAATTTTAACCTATTGGAGTCACATTTATTTTCTCAATGCGACCTTTCACTTGGTACCTGCATGTAAAAGACAAATAACACGACTGTCAGGCTCAAGGCCCATTGGGCTGGGGTTCGTCACAAGAATAATAACCCGGATGGCTCGATGAAGGTTCTTTGCCGAGTCAAGGCCATGCATACGAAGAGGCTTCACGTCATTGACCGCCCGTGTAAAAATAAACACGCCGCTATTTTCCAGGGCGCCTGGAGGGCCGCTGTTTTGCTTTAAGCGAAGACAATTATCGGACACGCGATCTGCGGGTATTTATGAAGCCGAGGCCACGGCTTAATTAATTCAAAGAGATCCATTACTGCCGGTTCAGACTGCCAGCACAAGTGCAGGCGGCCTGCCAGCTAGCCAGCCGGCTAGTCGATTTTCACCCTCAGAGGATGGCGTCAGAGGGGAGTTTTTAGTCGCTGCTAGATAGAATGCCTGAAAGCATCTATTTTCAGACCTTATCGGTGCTCTGGGGACTTTCAGAGGGGCTGGCGAGTTGCTTGCAGGGCCTCAAACATCGCCTGGACCAATGGCTGGCTCTCTTACTGCGAGGCAGAATTATCGTCCGTCATAGATGCTCCAGGATAAAATGCCATCTGTACTGTTATTCGGGAAAGGTTGTACTAATATTACAGTAGTTTTGATAGTTTGCTACCACACATAGGACATTTTTCGTCTCTAAATTAACCATTTCATTTGACTTTTTATAGTTGTGATCTTTTTTAGGTCAAATATATTTAAAGAAAAAATCTAAATTCTGCAATGTTTCCGTCTGGTCGAAAATATACATGAATCTAAAAATAAAATAAATAAAATAGATCTTGAAACATTTTTAACTATCACCGAGGCCTTTATGTATGTATCTTGTTGAGTAGGGGTGGGAAACTAATGATACCATGTAATCGGTACTCTTGATGCAAGTCAATACCAGTAGTATAGTAAGAAGAATAGAAAATTGGCATTCATTTCCTGCTTTTTTTTTTCAAATGACATTGCATTTTATGTATTGCGATATATTTAGATCCGTCTCCAAAATCATCAGTGTCATATATTTTTATACATATTAAAAGTATTAGAGGTATCAGTGCTTGGTATTGATATTAGTGACTACTGAAAGTTTGAGAACGCCCACTGGTGTCAATTTGAAAAAAAATTGTATCAGACATCCTCAGTGTCTACTGTACCATGTATGGTGAAAGGATACACTAAAGCAGTGTATCATGACATTAATAGTGGAACATATCTTGATGAATATGCCGCAGTCATTTATTCTGTAGGCGGGTGTCATGCTTGATGTATCATAGCTATAATATGTAGAATACGTATACGGTAGCCATTTGTCATTTAGTATTGTACTGGATGTACATTTCCGCATCATGCCAGATATGCTGTAGGCATATGTCCAATTCAGTTTTCCAAATAACCCCTAAAAATGTCTGTTTCAATAGTTTTTTTTTTGTAAACCAAAAATAAAAACATATAATAATGTATATATATATATATATATATATATATATATATATATATATATATATATATATATATATATATATATATAAGATTATAAGCTGGATATCCTGTAGTGTATTGGTCTATGCCAGACTGTACTTCCGTATTTAGTGGCATGGGCTTTTATTTACCTAGACTGCAGATGGTGTGGATTCTGTTTGTGAGAAAGCCTTTTTTTTTTTTATCATTTTTTCACCCAAATTTGCAGTTTTGCTCATTTTTGAAGTTGACTTTAAATGTTCACTCATGTGTCATGTGCCCGTCTCTGCAGGTTCTATTGGGACTTGATAATGCTCATCATGATGATGGGGAATCTAATCATCATTCCTGTGGGAATAACCTTCTTCTCAGAGCAGACCACCACCACCTGGCTGGTGTTCAACGTGGCCTCGGACACCATCTTCCTGGTGGACCTGGTCATGAACTTCAGGACGGGAATCGTGAACGAGGAGAGCTCTGAGATCATTCTGGACCCCAAGGTCATCAAGATGAACTACTTGAAGAGCTGGTTCGTGGTAGACTTTCTGTCATCCATACCGGTGGATTATATCTTTTTGATCGTGGAGAAAGGCTTTGACTCCGAGGTGTACAAGACAGCGCGTGCCCTTCGCATCGTCCGCTTTACCAAGATCCTAAGTCTGCTGCGTCTGTTGAGACTGTCTCGGCTCATCCGATACATACATCAGTGGGAGGAGGTGGGTATGCGACCTTTGGGGCCCAATGTGGGCCCAGTGTGGTCTTAAGAGTGTGAGCACACTAACACAAATATACTTTATAGTCGAGCGCTTGGTGGTGGAGTTCGTATACATATATATGCTGTAGATGTGTACCATGACAGAACTATCATGGGGTTTAGCATTGTGGGGGTTTTACTGTAGCCATGTATCATACAGCATGTGCCATAGCCACGTATTGTGCTGGATATAATTTAGCATATCTTGATGAACATACCATAGCCTTGTATGGTATCACTATCACATTATGTAATATGGTAAGACACCAAAGCCATGTATCATCCCGGTTATACCACCCGATAGGCTTGTAGTGAGCATGACATACAGTATGTAGTGTAGCAGTTCTTGTCAGATGTACCCAAGATGTGTGTCCTTTTAGATGTATTGTAATCACGTTTCATTGCAAAGATGCATATCGTGATATACCTAAGTACGGATTTGTGCTTGATACACCATAGCGCATCGTACCACATAAACCACAGTATCAAATTATGCTGGGTATGAAGTAGTCGTGTGTTATGGCGGCTATGCTGTCGGATTTACTGTTAGATATGGTGTTGTGTGTCACATTGGATTACGGTCGCCGGTTTGAGTTGTTGCCAGTTTGTGTTGCTGCGGTATATCATTGCTGCAAATTGGGATACATATACCCAACGCAGCGACATCCACACTTTTTACAAGGTGAACCAAATTTGGCTGAAGTGAGAGTATGGGGGCAGAACATTTATGTTATATTAGCCACATATTGTGCTGAATATACTGCAGCATATCATCAGCGTCAGGCCAAATTTTTAAGTAAGGTTTTTGATAAATTAATTTGTTTTTTCCCCTAAAAATATTTACGTCCACACGTGTGGGTGTTCTTTATTTATTTTGTTATTGACCCGTCTAAAGGGTTGAAACTCGCTTGCTAACTTTTGGTTGAACAAACTTACCATTTTTGAGGTGTGAAGTTTCTGGAGATGAGAGGATTCCACCTCACGCCAACAACATATTGATGCATATACCTAAGATGCTTCTTGTGCCGGATGTACTGCATTATGTGAATGATACTGCAGCCGTGTATTATTTCAATACTCTGGCCGCATGTTTTTATGCTGTAGTGGAGGGTTGGCCAAGTCCGGTCATTGAGAGCCACAATCCAGCCACTTTTCTGTCATTATCAGGATTCTGCAAAGAATACTGATGAACTAATCATTTGAATCAGGTGTATTGGTGGAAGGGAAACATCGAAAACTGAATTGTGACTTTCGAGGGCCACACTTGGTCACCATTGCCGTAGTGCATTATGCCGGACAAACTAAAAGCACATTTCGCCAGTATCGGGTAAAATTCCCATATCTCCAAAAACATTACTTTTCAGGAGAACCCCAAAACGATATTGCATCGACAAAAACAGCAAGGCATCTTCAACGCTTTGTGTTTAATGTGTAAAAATAAGACACACACCTGTACAATGACTATAAGTATAGATTTTTGAAAACATTAATTGGACGTTTCGTCCCGACGTCAGTGATATTCTTCCTGGATATATCCTGGCGTATGTTGCCATGCCATACTATTGCAGGATTTCCTTTTCTATTTCGGGGTAAAATCGAGGAATACAGTAATCCCAAACTACACTATACCGTTATTTTTTTAAAACATTTTATATATTATTCAATGATGCATAATCTATCCAGGAGCATTAATTCATGAACACGGGGCGAGGACCTTTTCTCATGCAAACTGATTTTTAGATGCCCAGGTGTTAACATTAGTGTCTCTCATTTGAGATAATTAGGCTTACGTTGGGAAAAGGGAGGCATTTATTTGTCTAAGTGGACTAATTGGTGGGGATGGCCACTGCTGTCTAGAATACCTATTCCTCTACAGCACTGTATTTTTAATTCTCCCCTTATCCTCAGTGTCCTTGTCTCACCATGTGCCTTGTTTGTTACTGTTGTTGTTGTCATGCAGATCACACCGTAGGTTGACATCCTTTCAGTGCGCACGTTCCGCATGGCCGGACATTGATCCAGGGCTCCAAATGACTGCGGTGTTAAGTCTGTAGCTTTTTTCTAAGCTAAACGTCAGCTGTAAATGAGTCTGCGTCAGATAAAAGTACTGGTCCGCAAGTTCAATTTCAAGCTCCTGTGACGCTGATCATTGAAGTAGAAAGTGTTGAAAAACCACTAAGGCAGCCCGTTTCCAAAATTTATTGGTTAACATCTTGGGTAGGGAAAACTTTCTGGAAAGATGGAAACGTAGCGACATACAGATTGACAGGCAGGCAGATTTTAGATGTACTGTATATACCCTCCCTACATATCGGGTTAGACATAGAGGATTGTACTCACATGTTTACAGTTGAATATACCGTAGCTGTGTATGATGCTGGTTATACCATAGCTGTGTATTAAATCAGATATACCAAAGCAGTGTTGTGTGTAGCACTGGATATCATAGCTTGGTTTACCTGCACATACAGTATTCAGTATTATTGAAAAAGTCAAGAAAGACTAGTGGTGTACAGTGTTTCAGCTGATCGTTTTGGTGGTGTGGGGGGGGGGGGGGGGGGGGGGGGGGGGGTCTGCCTTTTGCACTGCTGCCATGTGCTGGGCATGCTGGCTATGTGGGAAGCTGATTAGCATTCCAGATGAGCCACTCGGAGTCTGTGGGAGGACAGCGAGGTGGTACAGGCCACAACCACAAACAAATACCATGCTTAATGAATGAAGGAACGGATGGCTCTTCTTCACGGAAGTGTTTTTTTCTTATCTCAATAACGAAGAGTACAGCTAGAAATAAAATGGAGGCGTCAAGGTGTCGTAGCTCTCGACATCCTGCATGCCAACACAACAATGGATCCGACATATCCGCAGGAGCTGCTGTGAGGGCAGAGTGGAAAAATTCCAAGCTGTCGTATGCGGTTATGTTGCATAAAGGATTTGTGCTTTAAAGGGAGAGAACAAACAGATTTTCGAATGCAGTGGACTGTCGTCAATTCCATTCGGTTAGTCAGTCAGCCACTCTGAAGTGGACGATAAGTTGTCATCCGGCATGCACGTCACTGTCCGTCACTGCTAACCCCCTCCTCACTTTGTCACCACCTCTTTGCTCCATCTGCCTCATCAAGATTCTCGCTCAGTCAAATCAGACTGAAACTCGCTCCTTTTTGCTATTATTACATGACAGTACCCTTGGAAAAAGAGAAAGTCTCATGTACTAGTTAGCCTGTAATACTGCTAGATTTAGCGTGGATCTGATATCATGTAAATATTGGATGATGTGTACATATTGAGTGTAATATATCTGTTTAGTAATTTATGCTAACGGAGTACAGTAATAGAATCAATATGGTTAATTGATGAAAAGGTACGGAAGCACGAATCAGCCAATTTGGCATATGCATAATAGCAACTTCTTTAAACATATTTACCAGTATCTTAGAACATATATTCAAATACAGGTGTTTTCAAATACATTCAGGGAAAAGGCTTTATTTTTGTCATGTGAAGTATTATTGCAATAGAATAAGAATTGTCTTTTTTTTTTTTTTTTTTTTTAGTTCAGGCACTTTTGGCATCAAAGCTTTTTTCTTTCGTTAATGTTAAAAAATATATAATTTTTATAGATAATAATCTTATTTATAGTCAGTATATCGAGTGGGGTAGGGGCACGAAAGGTTTTTGCTTTCCTCAGGGGGACTTGGCAAAATACAACTGAGAAGCACTGCATTATAGGAATACATGCTATTTCTTTGTAGCATTTAGCCCACACATATGTTGGTAAATATTTGCAAGTATGTTCCAACATATTTGAAAATATGCTGGAACATACTTAAAATGCATTCGAAAATAATTGTAAACATGTTTGAATGTACTTGTACGTTTAAGCGTGTTTGCCAGTCAAACAATGTCCAATTGTAAAAGAAGTCAAGATCATAAATAATCAAATGAAACATACAAAAAACATCATGCATTTTTACACATTCTTACTATTGCGTAAAGTAGCTCACTACACGCTCTTCGTAAACTTTTTTTTATTTTGAACCTCACTCTCCAAATGTTTTGATATTTTATTATTCAAATGTTTTAAATTAATACTTATTTAATAAATAAGTAAATAATAAATAATTAATACTTACTTAATAAATTGGCATTTTGGCAGCACCAAAAAAAAGGTAGCATTTTGGACTAAAAATGGACTCATATTTTGCAATGCACAATACCAAGAATTGATTCAAGGAGATAAAGTCTCTGAGTGTTCTACACTCCTGTTACCATGCGTGAATCGAGTAGGTTTTGTCTACCGAGTAGTAGCTTCTGAAGATCACGTTACCTTGGACTTCTTGAGAAAACTACTCCGTGAATGCGCTCCATTTCGACCCATCAAAAGACGATTCATCATCAACTAAATAATCATTAACTGATTATTTTGCCTATCCCTGCTTGTGACTGATGATTCCCAATGGGTTGAGGCCAAAACAGATGATGAGCTTCATTATTCTGGAATTCCCTGCCAATGCCTCCCAGAATAATGGTCGTTCATGCCGGCAGTTTCCAGGCAGAGTAGAGCCGGTGGGCTGGAGTTAGCGAGCGAAAAACCGCCATGCACACACGCGTGTGCTCAATCATTCATTCGTTTGTTTGCTCGCACGTAATTATGGCGATGTGCAGCGCTCAGGGAAATTGCAGCTTACGCAGAGAAGGTCGTGCAGAGCGGTTGACTGCTCATTCGACACGCCGAGTAAAACAAACAAGGATTAAAAAAAAAGAGCGAGCGAGAGAAAAGAGAGGAAGTTGGAAACTGATGTTTGTTTATTTCAGATGGACTTAAAAGGTGATACGGTGGCCTTCGGAGGACAAATTTGAACAGTGTTTCGTAACAGGCCGTCTTGGATGACTCACGCTTGGCTCACAGCGATAAAACCTCAAAATATCAACATTGCCTTCAACTCCATATTTGCTCCCTTCATTGTTTGAATATTGTAGTTTTTTTTTTTTAAAGAAAAACAATAACATCTGCTTCAAGTGGGTTACAACTATAACAATCATCAATCTCATTTGTCATTTGCCACATTTTGATAAAGCCAAAGTCCAAAAATGACATCACAGTTACTCAGGGCTCACTGCTCAGCCTTGGAACATCACATGGCCAAACGCCGAAAACACGTGAGCAGTGATTGCTGCAAAATTGAGCCTTGAGCAACAGTGACACCATTTTCACTTAACAGCAATTGGCAAAATGGCCTCACCCTCAAATGGACAAAATTTGTTGCTTAACTCCTTCGCTGCCTTGACACCGATAGTTGTCTGTATCTTTGATAACTATCATCATCAATGGCGGCGAAATAAATTATACATATTTCTCAAACGCAATATTAATCTATTATTGTAAAGAAGATGTTTGTCATGGCTCCTCTTTAAGTGCTGGCAGGAAAGACTCCTGGACTACTGTTATGTGATTGGCCAGTATTACTTTTGAAGGTGTTAGCAAATGTCATATAATAATATTTTTTTTCCCCAACAGACAATGCTTTCAAGGACATTCTTGCCCCCTCGCCGTTTTCATTTAAAATTCCCCTAATAGGGACGCTAATGATCTAAACGACCTTACCCCGGTCACGGCATAATCTTGAGCATTGGCAAAATGGCTGCCCTTTGTCTCTTTTTGAGGGGTAGGTGGGGTGAATATACAGTAAAATTAACTGTAGTGTAGCCAATGTGACTGCTGGCACATCTGGCTCATAACTCCCACCACCAGCAGCAACATCAGCATCAGGCCTGCTGCCATATCCCAGCTCAGCCGCATGGGCTCAGGTTGGGTTGGTGGCAGCAAAGTGGCCCCCCTCGGGAGAAGCTTTACCATTTTTTTCCACATCCGGCCTCAATCTGTCTGCCTCTATTGTGCTCCAAAATCTATACGTAATGGCTAATAATGGTTTATGCTACCATTGATAGTCTAACATAATATCTTTTGAGATGAGGCGGACCTCGCAGTGTAAACAGCTGCAGCAGTAGTACGGTAATTCATGTTGGATCTTCGAACTGATCATCACATTTTCACGATGTACTCTGGCCACATTAGATACCGTTGACAAAATAGCCTTGAAAGTTATGGATACCTGCTGCAAATTGGGGCTCATTGGGCAAATTGCCTTTCAACAATTTGTCAAAGTACAAGCCATGGAATTCACCCAAAAAGACTGCCTTATACCAAGATGGATGACTTCCTGTACAATTTTGGGCATGGATCCTTGGGACCTCTTTGTATATGATAAACATATTCACCCGTTTTCATGATCCTAAGTTAAAATAAATGTGTGTATGTGGGTATGTGTGTGTGTGGTGGGGGAGTGTAAAAACTAACGCCGTTTTTCTTGCATCATGCTCCACCTCTAATAGATGGCACAGGCAAAAACAAAAAAAAAAAAAAAAAGCTTGGCACTTTAATGTCATCCATCTGTCTTCTTCCGATGGGCGAGCTCAATTGGCATGCTCAATCAAAGGACAGCAAAAGCAAATTACCCCAAAATGGCAGCTTTAAAGATGGTTTGTAACTTTTAGATGTGTCCCATTGTGAGACACGGCCACAAATTTCATAACAATTGCCGAAATGGATGTTGGAGGCAAATTTTTCTTACTTTCCAAGGAGGGCAACTGACTGAGTTTGGGAATTAGTGTTTGGATCCCTAAAAGGTTTTTTCTTTTTTTTTAAATACTCACCTTTTTATCACAGTTGATTTACTCCTGACTCCTGACTGAGTTTTCTATTTTATCCTCCTAACTTCATGGATAGTAGTTTTTGCTCGAAAGATAACTGCAACATATTTTTATTTTATGAACAATGTGGCTACCTTTACCTCTGCGCCTGTTCATTTCTGACCATTTTATCACTTTATCCAGAGGGACAAATGACAGACAGATAAGCTCGTCCAATAGCATTTCTCCATTTTTATTTGATTTTTTTTTGTGGCACATATTCAGATTCAATAAACTGTAATTATCTCTGCTGGTTAGACGGTGCCAATGTTCTTTAGATAAATGACAGTAGCAACATGATAAGTGGCTACCATCTTTATGGAAATGTCTAAATGACATGGAATGAGCACTTTAGATGCTTCTATAATAACCCATAGCAAATAAAAATGGATTCACAAAACAGGAAACATAATTGATTGCTTCTATACTTGACCCAATAATTCTCACCAATAATTTCCCACTTGTGCTGATTAAGTCATCTATTTTAGGCAGGTGTTGACATTTGAAAACATGGCGAACATTTTGAAGTTAAGTGTCAGAATTTTGGCATGTCCCGCAAAATTGGTGATTTTTTCTTAGCACAGCTTGACCCGACTAAGCGAGCAATCACAAAGCTTTATTCAGATTGTGACTCATAATCAAGGTTTATGGCAGGAGATGAAAACAGACAGAATGTTGTAATGCATTCTTCATTTTAATTTCACTGTTATGAATGACATGACAATGAAATGTTTAGTCACCTTTTGTGACGTGCAGCTTTAATTTTCATGTAAAATCTTCAAGCTAATTAAGATGCTAACCACTACAGCAGGAGACAAAACCGACGAGTTATAGTGCCCGTTTCATGCTACAATTTTTGCTTACCACGTAAGGCAATAAAATAGCAATTCACAAGTTGATTTCTATTATTTACTCATTTTTCACATCCTTTCACCTCTGACTCTGATTTCATCATTGTAATCCCTCACAGATGTAACTCCTTGCCGATAGTTCATGCTCGTGCTTCATGCCCCCCCCCCCCTTTTTTTTTAACTCCATGAAGGTTTTCGCCCACCAGTTGTCGCTGTAAACATATTACGGTGTGTTTTCCGGTTAAGGTGGATTACTTATCGTTGCCAATTTGGGGACTGATCTAGAGATAGGTGTCGAAATTGCATCAGGACAGCGTGATTTATTAGACTGCGTTGGATGAAGGTGATTCAGATCTTTAGCTGTTATTTAAGAGATTTACTGCTGCTCGGTCAATTGATCCGTAAGAGGGGAAAATGTGAGCCAGCTGAGCCAAGTATCTAAATGACTCTTAACTGCATTACAGCGACTGCATTTGCCCTCCAGTGAAGTATTGTCTGACTGTCTTCTGAACACACACACACATACACACACACTTGAGCTTGCTTATGTAAACACACAGCAAAGGTGCTGATTGTCTGTCTTTCCATGACTCAGCTTTTTGTTGGTGCAAACAAACAAACAAAAAGTCCCCCGGTTAAGTTGTGAAAAGTAGGCAGCAGTCATAGTTTGGACCTCCTTAGCGGGAATATGCAAAAATCATCACAAATTTAGCTTATTCGCTTAACCAGGCTGTGTTAAGCAGCTGTTCTGATATGAACATAAAATAGATTGGTGTGTCTTAACTAGATTAAAAGGCAACATTAATTAACATAAGACAGTTTTGAATTATGAGAAATACAATAGAGCCTCTAAATTATCTTTACAATATTATATTCTATACCGCTCCACTCATCAAAACATGGGATTTTGATGATTATTGTGTTTGTAGAATATAAAGTAAGCAGCAAAATCCACCTCTTTTATTTATTTACTTCTTTATTTTATCCATCTTGGGAGGCGGCCAGTTACTCAGAGGTCAGGTAACAATCAATCACAGCTCAGCTTGCGAATGTCACATAACCTAACCCAGAAAATAGATGAGTCATGATTGCTTGTTACTTGAGCCCTGAGCAAGTGTGATGTCATTTTCAGGCGATAGCAAGTGACAAAACGGCCGCTACCCGAGGTGGATAAAAATGATGGATTTTGTTTTTTTATTCATTTTCCATGAACGCGATATTAAGCAGAAAACTGGGTAAAGTAGCGGGGGGCATAGAACATATTATAAAGTCTGCTCCTGAAGTAAAAAAAAATAGACAGTAGAAGGCAAAATGATTGAAAGGTAACAGAATACCATATAAATGGCACAGAGGTCAAGTATTCGAGTACAAGTATTGACCAAGTGCATTTGTAAATCGGCATTTCAGCAATCAGCGGGGTGCAATCTGTCAACGAGGCAGATGATACACCTTGAATGAATCAAATGAAAAGAAACAAGGTTGATTAGTGGTCATATTTTCATTTGTTTGCCAGATAACTTGCACATTGCCCTCTGCAATCAACAGAATGTGGTCTGACCAGAATGAGGCTGCAGACTCGATCAAGTAAAATAATTTTGTGACAATATGATCTATGCATCTTTACTCATCTAAGTAGGGAATTCTGATTAATATTCGTGGAATACAAGTTAAGCAGCAAAATCCACCCACTTTTATTTAAGTCAGCGGGCGACCATTTTGCCGCATATTGTAGACTGAAAATGACAATCACACTTGCTCAGGTAACAAGCAATTGTCAGACGACCAAAGTTGAAAAACAGGTGAGCTGTGATTGGTCGTTACCTAAGCGACTTGTAATGCAGCTTTCAGTTGACAGCAAGTGTCAAAATGGCCGCCCACTGAGATGGATAGAATTGGGATCATTTCTTGCTCTAGTAACAAAGTTTAACATAAGTTGATATGTCTTAGATTTGCTACTCATATTTGTGTTTATTCACTTAATTGCGTTGGGAATTCTATTCTACAATCAATACTCAATCAACATTGTTTTTACCATGTTCTCAGGGAATAATATTGGGTTGTTGAGCCTTAGCAGAGGTTCCCAAGCGCCACGTTGTCTTTGTCGTCAACATGCCTCATGTGAACGAAGGTGCACAATGCTGACTCATGATAAGGAAGGTGTTTGTTACTTTGATTTCCTCCTGTAGTTGCTATAAATTACAGTCTGTAAAATGATGCTAAATTAAGCATTTTGGAGTTCATGTAGTCAATCTGTGTTCTATTTAAAGGACCGGATACATCCACTTAATTCTACAGACGCGGCGAATCTTAGCAAGAGTACACAATGCATAGATCACACATGCCAGGCTGTGACATTTAGAAGAAGCAGCCTGGCCTCATTAGCATGTTCGCTCAAATGCCATTTAGTGGCAGGACACACACAGTGTGTGTTTCCTGTGGTGCAACGTGATTGGATGTGAAGTCTTTGTGTGTGTATGTGTGCGTGTTTGGGTCTGCGATGCGTCACGTCAGTGTGTGGATCTATCAAACCGCGTCGCCTCAGGGTGGCACGCACCGGCTCGGTCGCACAACTAATCTTTTTTGCCCGTTCATGACACACTACTTTTATTTCATTTTGTTAGTTGCAATTAATCCAGAGGGTTTTTTTTGTTTGTTTATTTTTATTGCAGTGTAGCGGTTTGCATAGCTTTATATTCCATGCTTGTGCATACTGAAATAATGTTGTCGTTGGAATATAAATTAAGCAACGAAATGCACTTTTCTTTTACCTCACGGCTCGGCCATTTTTATACTTCAGTTGACATGACAGTGGCTCAGGTAATGCCCAATCTTATCTTCCAAATGTCATATGAGAAAATTGAGGGAGGACCATGATCGGTTGTTACCTATAGTAAATCCTAATCGACTGTGCTGTCATTCTCAGGCGACAACTAGTGACAAAATGGCCGTGCCCTGACATTGATAAAAACAGGTGGATTTTTTTGCTTAATTCATATTCCATGAACACAATATTAATCAAAACATTGTGCTTTGATTCATAAAATAGCATAGCATATATTATTATAAGGAAATCCTTTGAATAGACTTGCCCTTTAAAACTCTAATGTTCTGAACATATTTGATCTGATAGTATTCCTGCAATCACCAGTGTGTGCTGCCAAGACGAGAGAGTAGGAGTAGACTTAAAGAAAGAATTTTTTTTTAATGTGGAAATTTAGTTTTTGCATAAGTACTTTGCATTGAGCTGTCATAATTTAAGACAGCTTCACGTGGCCCAAAATCGACGTCAAATAGGTCAAGTGTACTGTATTGAATGGCATAGGTCAACAACCAATGAAGGCAACTTACATTGCCTTGAGGAGCCAACAACAAGGCGGTATTTAAACCTTGGCGACGGAAAGTCAACATAAATCAATACATACAGCATTTGGTTTGCATTGATGGAACTTATTTCATTGGGTACTCATTTCTGCAATCAGCAGCATGTCCTCCGTGGCAATAGATCAGCCTAAGTAGAATTAAACACAAGATAAACAACAGAAGTTGGGTTTGCCCAACTACTTTGCCAATAGCGTTTTTTGCAATCAGCAGCATGAGGCCATACACGGCAGTCGAATACATTAAGTAGATTGAATCGTAACAAAAAACAACACTTGATGTAAGGCGCTACAAGATACCATATTTGGTCGTATTTATTTCTTTGCCCAGTTACATTGCCTGAAGTAGCCTTGTCCGCTACAGCAGTATGCAGTCCGACAGCACCAAGGCAGTAAAATAGATCAAGTAGATTGAAAGGCACCATAGATCAATATGAACAACATTTGAATTCTCTTGAGGGAACACACTGCTTCGAGTAGTCGTTGTTGCAATCAGCAGCGCGCACGTTCCGCCAAGTCCAAGACAGCACATTAGACAAGGTAGACTTAAGCTCAATATGAATCAACATCAACAAGAACGCAACTCAATAGCAGTGCTCGTTTCAGCCAAATCGTCAGCTCCATTTTGCCTTTCCAGCCTTCTTTCCTTAAGTTAATATTTATCAATTCTTTACAAGTAAATAATTTCTCAAGTATTAGCTTAGATTTTGCTAGCTGTCAAGCAATACAGTGACGGGTATTGCAACTTCTTGCGTTAAATATTTCATCAAGAAGTTGAGAAAATGTTGCAATGATGAAAACTATGTTTGAACTCATACTAAATTCTTGAACAAAACACATTTGTATGTGTCCACAAAATGCGTTCACTTTATTTATACCACAGGCATTCACAAATGGACGTATTTATAGATTTATTTATTTTCTCAATCTACGTTTTTCTCTCAATAGCTCTTTTCCATTTGTAGTATTAGGGTCAAAATGGGTCAAAATGCTAACAACAGGGCTGCATTTAGCAATATTTTTAATAATTCGATTAACCTTATGTTTATTATGACTATCTTTTTAAACAACAAAACATGGTGATTGCTATACACCATTTGTTACATCCGCCTTTCTCCATTTGTTACCAGTAACTGAGTATTTTTTTTTTTACTTGTTATTGCACTGTCAATTTGAAAGAAGTTCAAAGATGGGCGTCAATTTGAATGTCTATGTGCGATTGCTTCTGTCATGTCCAAAACTGCAAAAACAACCGAATAAAAGAAAAAGCAAGGCTACCTGAACGCTCGACGAGAGGTTTCTGACTGACACTGCCTTTCTTATGCCTCTGGTGGACTCGTAAGCTCAAATTTATTGCTAATTTTCATTATTTGTATTTTGTGTTGGAGCAATAAATAGTCATCCGTTTGGTCCTTCGTAGCTCCACAGTGACGCAAATGGTGTAACTAACTCAAGTGTGATGCTACTGAGACACAAATTAAATTCATGACCTCATTGGGATTCATCCTTCACACAGGCACTGGAAAAACAAATGGAATTCAGTCCAAATGCAGGCGACTGGCTTTCACAATGTAATGGACTTGTCCTCACGAGAAATGTAGTAAAACTCGCTCGTCCAGCTCCATAATCAACATAAACGGAAAGTTCTTGTGTTTGCTGTCATAATTATTTTTCACAGTAAAGCTGATGTTGATGCATATTCTTTGGGGGGGAAAAAAAGCTCATCAGTGTCTTATACTGTTGAGTAGCTTAAATATTGAACATTCCTACACAAATGTATCTTAACGATTAATCGTTATCAAAAGTTATTAAATTAATTATTGCGTTATCAGTATTTTTGGAACCTTGAAAATAATAGTATTGCATTGCAGCTAGTGATGTACCCTCTGTGAAATAGGTTTTCAGCCAAGTAACCCTAAACCAGTGCAAAGCATTTTTGGGTTAAGAAAAAAAAAAGACTTTAAACAGGCCATTAGTGTCTTATTTATTCAACTTTAGACCCTTTCAAATTTCATTCATATTGGTCCACAAAAAAATTATCAACATAAAGTGTACTCTTTTGGATCATAGAAGAGAGCAAAAACAAATAACTTAATTCTTGATTAAAAAAAAAAAAAAAATCTACATAAAATGTCAGCCCTGTTTTTAAAAAAGAAATTATAAATAATTATTTGACCACAGAAAAATATTAAACATAAAGTCTCCTGTTTTGGGATTACAGTAGAGATCTGTTCACAAAAATAAGTCATTAATTTAAGTATTTATTCATATTTTTCCACAAAAAAAAATCAACAAAGTGTCAGACCTGCTCTCAAAAAGGTTATTATGAATAAATATTTGTCCACTGAAAATATACAGTAAAACATAAACAGTCCTCTTTTGGGATTAAAGTAGAGCTCTGTTCACAAAAATATAATTAACCTAATTTTAATAAATATTTAACCACGAAAAAATAATCAACATACAGTGTCAGACCTGTTCTCAAAAAGAAATCATTATGAATAAATATTTGTACACAGAAAAAAATATTCAAGTTAAAGTGTGATTTTTAAAAGATTTTTGCATGTTTGTTTTATTTAAAATCTGGAGGACCCCCTGGACTTCCTTCAGGTACTCTCAAGGGTATCCATATTCCCATTTGAGAAGTACTGGTCTAAAACCCCACCACTGTCACAACTCTTCGTGGCCGAGGAGGATGTTTTGCTTTATTTACGCCAGACATGATAAATCGATAACCAGTTGTACACAATCGGACACATTCTCGGCAATCAATACGTTCTCTGGTGCGTTAGCTCAGGTTTTGTGATTGTGATGATCAAAACATTGCAGAGTGCTGCAACCGCTTGTGGATGTTTAAAGTCTCACTGAGAAGAAGTTTGCGGTGGGCGGGTGGCGTCGCCGTCGTGCGTCACAGCAAACAAAAGGTCTGATTTCACTGCGAGCTACAACAAGGACACGGCGAGAAGCGGCGTTGTGTTTAATGGTGCAATGACGTGCTTTTTCTGATCACGACACTCATTGCAAAAATGTCATTTTATACGGTGAATGAATGACACATAGAAACACTTATTTGGTGACTATATGATATGTTTGTGGCTGAAATGAATGCCATTGAGACTAATTTATTTTTTATTTGCAACAAAAGACTCACCGGATCATGTTTCAGACACTATTAGTGAGTAGCTACACTTACCTTTTCCATTTGGACCTTGAAAGGCCTCACTTTGATAGATAGAGCTTGCTTAAAGTGCAGAAAGGATACAATTTCACTGCATGGGAGCAAATGTGCTGTCCGAAGGTGCAGAGTACTCTTGTACGCAACAGTGACTGCACTGCTCGCCACTCTTCACGCTTCACTCGTGCATTTTTCATCAAGGCTTAGAAGCTCCATGGGCATCTTCTTCCGCACACAATGACAACAGTAACAGCAGCCATTTGCTTTTTACACAAGACAGCAGCTGCATTTCCGTCTTCCTGGTTTAAAAGTTGAATTATGCACTCACTTGTCTTTATTATAAAAGGATGCAAGACTTTAATTTTTTTGGTAGGTTTTGCTAATCAACAACTTCATTTGAAAAGTAATTTTATCATTTTGATAAGCAATTATTTGAAGGTTAATAGCAGGGCATGAAGCAATTTTTTCCAATAAAAACATGACCATATTATGTATGAACACTTTGCTTCCTATTTTCATTTTTTAATTCACATTTTTAGAGCTGGAAAAAAGTCAAATACGTTTTTGCATGGAATTCTACTAAAATATGAGAACAGGCCTCATGCTCGTAGAAAAGAAAAAAAGATTTACATCATTGCACTTGTGGAAAGAAACGTCAAATGTTCTATGTATTCAGCACATCATTGCACCATTTGCATGATATTGTTTTTTGTGGTGCAAGTTAGTTGAAGAATTGAGCCGCCAGTGATGGTGTAATCTGCTTATTCCGCCAATTATTTTAATAGGAATATTAACATTCCCCTTGCTATTTTTTTTCTCTCTAGAGAATGTGTTCAAATCCATCTTCTCCCCTCCTGCTGTTTACTCTTTAACATATTATGACACATGTTCACCAAATAGAATATAGTCTAATGGACTTTGTGGCGCATATACTGTAAAACGCTGTTTCATAATGGATGCCTCCTGTTTTTATGTTTTTTTTTTTTTTTTTAAACTTCCCCCGCTTCCCTGTCGTCTGCGTTTTAGCGCACGCCTGTGTGACGATGAACACAACGCGCCTCGAGTGGCATTCTCACTCGCCTTGCCTCAGCTCGCTGACGGGGGTAGCTCACTCTTCTTAGGCCCCGAGGGGCGAAAAATCCCAGACGCTAGCCGCTCGAGAGACTCCATTTTTTCCCTCCTTCTTCTTTCAGATACCATGTAGATTTGAAGCCAAATTTACTTTTTTTTTCCTTCTGTTGCCGTGTTATGCCTGAAACATTTATTCTACACGGAGTGTTGAAATATTTTCCTAAAGTTCATGATGAACGAGCCATTTTTGGGGTCATTTCCAGGTGCTTTAGAGGTGGTCCTTTTTTAAGGATATTTGAAGTATATATTGTATGTTGTATACTTGAGAGACAGGTGACCAACATTTGGAGTTTTTGTCTCCAAAACTGCCAACATTGTGTGAGTGGAGCATGGCAATAATTTTTGAACTTGTTTTGAAACAAAAATATCAGTTTGAATTTGCCATTGTAGGTTTATTTTGAGGTGCCCTTTTAAGACCGACTTGTCCTAGTGGTTTTGTAGGATTACTGAATTTTGCATAATGTATTTCAAAATACTGTCTAAAAAAAATGTTTTGATTGGTACCTAATTCAACCCCTCAGTGGACTCATAGTTGTAGCTTGTTTTTATTAAAAAAATAAAATAAAATACATGTATAGTAGAGATAATGTTTGATTGCTAATTTGCTACTAAATTTAAACCATGTATACTTGAGGAATAGGAGATGTTGATTTGTCAAACTGTTGCTAATTTTCTTTCTGTGCTGATGACGCATGGTAGCCAAGTTTGATGACTCACCATGAAAAATGATAAGACACAGGTCAAGTCTGGCATTTTTACCTTCAAAATGAAATTATTCTGCAGATTTGATCAGTGTCAACAAATTTGAACCAGGAATATTACACAGATGGACAGTGTGGGATTGCCAAAATCTTGAATATCCATGAGCAAGTGCGGGTTGAGCATGGCAGCGAAATTTGACAACCTGCCATAAACATTCAACACCCCCTGAAATAAATATCGCATCTGTGGCACAATTAGCCAATCACTAATGTAATGGGAAATGTTAAAAGTACAGGCATAAAACTAACTGCTTTAATTACAAGTGACAAGCATATGGCCGCTAACCAGCGTGCCGCTATCACAAGAAGCTAACGCTGCAGTCTTTGACGCAGTTTCTTGTCAAACAGATGTGACTCAAATGCAATTGCATCAAGGTGCTGTTGCCTAACGTCGGAGAGCGACGGACAAGTGTGCAGAGTCGAGAAAGAGCCAGATACACAGACAGCAACAGGGAGGAAAGTCTTATGCAATATTCGGGAAAAAAATAGTTAGAAATGGAATGATGTGCTTTTTAAAAGGGACAAAAGTAATCATGGATAGTTTGTTTTTTCTTTAGAATGCACTCCTCTGTTATCTGGCCCGAGGGGATGGAAGTGTTTCGGTAGCCCCTCAGCAGTCACACTCAATCAACATCTGCTTCGTCGTCCAGCAGCTGCTGCTTTATTTTTAGCATCTGCGCTAAGCGTATATGTATTTTTAATTTTGGATCCCCCCCCTCCCGCGTCTGAAGACAGTGATATCACTTCTTCCTCATTATTATAAAATATATATATATATATATTTTGAGGGTTTTCCACACCCTCAAAACTCACAAAATTTTGCATGAATAGGAAAATCTGTAGGATTGCTCACAGGTTAAATAACTCACTTTTTCAAGTTTTTATCAGTTCTCCAGGGCATTTTTCGCTTCAGAGCAAGGAATTTGAAGACCAAGTCAATCATGTTACTCCACAAAACAGACTCAAGAAGCCATGCTTGAAAATATACAGGATGTCATGCTTTGAAACAAACATTTGAGTCTTTTCCAAACGATCCATATCCTCATCTTCTAGATGAGGGTGGCACAGTGGAAGACAGGTTAGCACGTCTGCAGTTCAGAGGTCCCAGGTTCAGCTCTAGCTTGCCTTGGCATTCCTGTGTGGAGTTTGCATCATCTCCCCGTGCCTGTGTGAATTCCCGCCAGGCTTTTTGGTCTGGTCCCACTTTAAAAAAAACATGTACGGTAGGTACGGTAGGTGCTAATTTGCCCTTAGCTGTAATTGTGAAAGTGAATGATTATTTGTCTTTGAGTGCCCTGTGATTGGCTGGCAAACAGTCCAGGGTTTTCCACGCCTACTGCCCATAGAGGGCTGGGATAGGCGCCAGCAAGCCACTGACCCGAGTGAGGATAAGCCGTTTAGAATTTGGATGAATGAATCTACTATATGAAAGAACGTCCCTCAAGTGTCAGAAATGTAAGTTTCTGTGATGCTGTTTGCAATTTAAAATGCAGTAAGCTGTGCCTGTAGAAAAAAAAAAGATGTCTCATTTTGAATGATGACTAAACAATTGATACATGTTAAAAATATGAATAACATTGTGTTAATTAGCCTAATTGGCAGGTGATTGAGATCTGTAACTGCTGTGAATGGTTCGCAACCTAACCGGTAAGCTATTAACACACTCAAATGTCGAGCCGTGGATGGCTACCAAACACGTGTTGCGCCCTAAATAGAATGGTGACTCCAAATTACCGATTGCCCTCGTAGCAGAAACACAAAAAGACACAGGAAGTCTGATAAAGTGGTCTTCAGTGAACTTTGAAGTAGTCTTTCAATCTCACTTATAACAAGTATGTTCTTTTTTAAATGGGGACTGGGGTTTCCCGCTCGCCCCCACCCATTCTGCTCCATAGTGTACACGCAACAGTAAGCAGACGGGTTGACAGCTATGGTCTTGCGAAGGCGGGCCGAAGTGATAAGTCTGGCGATTAGGCTAATCTGGTTTATTTTTGTTCGAGGGTGGTGGTTGGACCGTGAGGACGAAGGGAAGCTACGCGATCAGGGTTAGCGGGGGTTGGAGCGTTCCTGCTGATCTTTGCACTGTAAACACGGGCCCTTCCTTGTTTTATCATCAGATTAAGACGAGCGGTTGCGCCTGTCTCGGCAGCCGTCCCGTAATGACGCCTATTAGCTATTAGCGTTTTCACTTCCCAAGAGTTAATGTTGCGCTTGATTTGCTCAAGCAGCCTCCATCTATCTGCCAACATGGCCCCTGTGATCATCATCATTTATTCATTCTCGTTAGCTATTTACACCAATCAAAACACCATTAAGTTGCCCTTTTGCGGATTTAATGATCAGCACTAGATATACTGCCATTCTATAGAAAGCGTCACTTTATAGAAATAATCACGCAGAATCAGTACCAACACAGCTCTAATTAGTAAGTTCTCTTGTATTGCACAGGTAATACGGAAAAAAATAGCTATAAATGAGGTTTTCCTTTTTTTCTTAAGTGAGGAGAATATATCGTGCTAAGTGGTTTTAACACCCACTGCTAAGCTAGAAATGGTCTGTGATGGCAAGTAACAACGTACAAATTCTAGTACGGTAGTATCTGTATCTGTACTTTGCTCAAATGTTTATATACCAGATGATGTTTTGCTTTGACTCACTATGGCTAGACAGATTCAATTATTACTACGCAATTATTCAATTTTGTACTAAGCATTCAATTTGACGTCGCAAAGTAGTAGAATGCAACTTTCAAACAATAAAGTCTTTGCCAAAGGTTAAATAATTGTTCCATTTTGGTAATTCAGTAGGCTTTTTTTTTTTGGGAAAGATTTAAAGTATTTATGAATGTAGTCAGTGCTGAAAAAGTGTAGCCCACATTTTTCCACAACTTTGTTTCATGAAAATATAAAAAAGTGATTTTGTTGACAGTATTGTTGCAGTTTGAATTCTAACATTGATTTATGTCCACGCCAAACTTTTTTAGTAGTATTTTTTGAAGTCATAATGAACACCTTAAAAATGCTACTGCAAGTTTGTAAGTTAACATCATGTCTAATTGAACTATGTCTTTCAGCCTTTTCAATTTTGTGCAGTGTAGTAGACGTTTGTTCTTGAGCTATATCTTTTGACTTGTTCGATCTACCCTACTAATTCTAAGTTTGCTCATGGAGAACATCTTGGCATTTTTAAGGATGTTTCATGTGTTTTAGTGGGATGCAATTAACGTTGCTATCTTGCTCAGACAGAATGGATACAGCAATAGGCAGAAGTGACTAGGCCGAATCTGGGATAATAATAAACTGTTTTTCAAATTATTTCATTATTTATCTGCTTTAATTTAGTTGAGGCATTTATATATAATAATTTCTGAAAGATTTTTATATTTTGCACTGCATATTGATAGGGGACCTTGTAGAAATGGTGCTTATGAAATTGCTATCTCAATGTTGAGGTCACAGATTAGTTTTACAAATTGTTCATCCACATTACTCACAGTACGTTTGAAAACTGATAGCTCTTTCCTATTTCTTACTCTGTGAAAATGGGCTGATTACGTTTTTCAACCCAATGGATGATTGTATGACGTAAGAAAGACATAAATACACAGATGTGAAAGAGCAGAAATTTTCCCCACAATGGCTTTATTATAGAAAATTGTGGAAAATACGCTCCTCGGTTTTCAATAAAAAAGCTTACTTGTGAGTTTTTTTTCAAAGTAGATACTTTGAAAGAACAACTCACAGGTAAGATGTCTTTTTCTGTAGTTTTTGTTATTCAGTTATCAATATTAGCCAAGTTAAGGGAGCATATTATTTTAACTAACTCAAGATTAACGATGAAAACACAGGCACATTTTACTAAACAATTTTGAGGATAGGGTTGTCTTGGTGAGAGGTGGCATGCGGGGGTATTGAATTTATTTAGAAGAGAGAAATGCATAGTGGTGAAAAAAAATGATAATGTTTTGAGGGATCAACTCTGCATGAACTCCCTGAATCGCGACCAAGTATTATTGTAATTTGTGAAATATTCTTTTATGGATAATGATTTTTTTTTCTCAAATCTGAATGTTCCGATATATTTTAGTGATAGTTTTGTTCAGCCCTTCCAGTAAAATGAAAAAGACTTTTTTAGCTAGTTCCCAAGATGAAAATGAATGTTTGAAGAGGTGAAAAAGTCAAAATTAATAAATGTGGCAAGCTATTTCATGTGTGGAAAAGTAGTTTCTTTTTTCACATTGTGAAAGGTTATCAAAATCTAATTGAAAAGAATTCATCCAGTTATTAAAGGATCCATTTATTTAATGAGCAGTTTCACTGCAGTGTGTACTTAGACATACATGGCTTCATTTTAACGAATATTTAGGTATGCCACTGGCATGATCGGCTAGACAGCCTTAGGCGATGTTGGGGGGGGGGGGGGGGGGGGGGGGGGGGGGGGGCAGAGGCACTCACTAGTCACGGCCTTCCCCACTGCTTCGTCATGGAGTTAATCCATGTTGTAGCGCAGTGGTTCTCAACCTTTTGTCACTGTGAAGACTTTCGGGTATTTAAAAAAAACAAAAAAACATGTCATCAATGTCTGATTTAGTAAAGTTTAGAACCTTTTGGATTGTAGAAGACATCTGTTATCAAAAAGAAATAACTATTATAAATAAATATTTTTCCCCCAAAATAATCAGCATAAAGTGTCAGCCCTGCACTCAAAATAAATATTTATGAATAAATACTTGTCTACATAAAACTATTAAACATAAAACCTCCTTATTTGGGATTGAGATCTGTTCAGAAAAACAAGTTAATTACTAATAAATATTTGACCACAAAAAATATTCAAGACTAAGTGTCAAACCTGTTTGCGCAAACAAATAATTATGAATAAATATTTGACCACAAAAGAATATTAAACATAAAGCGTCCTTCTAAGCGTCCTCTATCTGTTTTCAAAAACAAATGATTGACTTAATTCTTAATAAATATTTAACCACAAAAAATAATCAACATAAAGTTGTTCGCAAAAATAAATAATTTTATATCAATATTTGTCCACAGAAAGTTATTCAACTTAAAGTGTCCTCTTTTGGAATCCTAGTAGAAATCTGTTCACAAAAATAAATCATTAACTTGACAGGTAACAGGAGGCACGTGATAAATTTAGACCAACCATTCTAGTAAGGGGGGACAATCTGTGTTTTTAAAATAATTAAATTCAATAACCTAACTGAACATAACCTTTGTTTTATGAACTTATATTTTCCGATTAATTGATCCAAAAAAAATTTTCAAAGAATTTTTGCATGTTTGTTTGTCGTATAGGTCTACCTTAAAGCAGTGCTTCTCAAATACTTTTTTGCAAAGCCCACTCGCGGGAAGAGAAAAGCTTTCACCCCCCCCCCCCCCCCCCCCCCCACACACACACACACACACACGCACACACACACACACTCATTGCGCCGACTATAAATAAGATCATTATCTATAAAATAGCCTTAAGTATACCCCAAACTGTTTTCTTTTTAACATTAACAAAACAAAACAGATTAAAGACTGCCTTAAAGTAACTCACATAGTAGACATGGCTCCTCCCTGGAAGGCAAATGTCAGGGTGGGGAAATAGTATTGATGTTGTGATATCAGATCATCTTTTTACTTATGAGCACAGACCACTACCAACACAGGTCCTGGTCTTTGTGCCTTTTTTTGTGAAAATGGCGAACGCTGCTATCCTAAGTCTGCTAGAGACAGGTCATATTCACTTTGAGTCCCTCGGCAGAGAACGGATCAGCACTTTTAGCACGTATGTGTAGGACCCCCTCGCATTCCCCCGGAGGATACTTTCTTTCCTGCGGTAACGACGGTGGGAAGGGTTCATCTTCCTGATGTTAACATGAGCGCAGCGGGTCATCCTGTGCAATCCAGTCAAATCCCTCCTGCTCTCACATGGGCACTAATCCACCCCGACTGCCTTCTTAGCACAAACACAACTTAGGCTCAAACCATTCCCTTCTTCTCCAGCATCAGTGACAGACATATTTGCAGAAACAGCATTTCTTTTTCAGTCTTTCTGCATTTATTTTCATAAGTTTTGTTTGCAAAGACATTTCTGGGTCACCGGTTAGCAGTTCTCATAAGAATTTAGGAGGAAATGGCAGTTGAAAGTGAACTCATATATTATGCTCGGGTAAGATTATTTCCATACATTTAAGGATCATCTTTTGGACGTGACTGCAAAGCATCCATCCATTTTCCTCATTAGGGTCACGTGTAAGCTGTACTCTCATCTGACTTTGGATGAGAGACAACTAAACAACTAAATCCAAAATGGCAGACTTCCAGTCTTTTTTTTCTGGTTTGATTCCCTGTACTTTTTTTGTGTGATGTGAAACATGACTACCAAGTTCCAGCTTACTATATGAAAGTGCTTTTCGGGGTTACATTAATAATAAATCAATAAAGGGAAATTCCGTATTGCGTTACCAATACATTTTTGGAATGTACATTTTCAAAGTGTACATTTTTACAAGGATAAACATGGCTTTGAAATGATTCACTTTTGAGCATGGGAAAGCCCTCTAATGACCTTTGGCCTGCATTTGATTTTTTATCAGCAAATTCACCAAGAAAGATCCAGGGACATATTAAAATCTGTCAGTAGCTTGTAAGGATAATTGACTTTCTGAAATGATGATGTTGTCAAACTGTCATGCCCAAACTAACCGGCGTAACAATTGCGAGAAAGAAAATGGGTCAAGTGGGAGAACAGTTGTTCTGGGGCCCGCTGGCAGCTTTTGAGACAACACGTCCACTCAAATCTTGCTTCATCTGTCTTCTTTCCGCTTTTTTTTCCCGCTGTGGTGATGAGTTGTCAGGTGCTCATGCAGAGACAGGCTAACAAGATTTATGAAAACATATCCAACAAAAGTGTACTGTATATTAAATGGATATGTTGGTTAAAGAAGAACTCAAGTCAGATTTTCTTTGACAATATATGTATTATGCAGGCCCATCCGTCTTAACGTAACATTTGAGTGTAGAATATTAGTGGAGCGGCAAAATCTACTATTTTCCTCCAACTCTGGAAGCGGCCATTTTGCCTTTAGATTTCTTCTGAAAATGACATTGCAGTTACTCAAGATGCAGATTGCAACCAATGAGGGCGCAACTGTTTTCTGAGTTTGGTCATGTGACATTCACTGAGCATTCGATGGCCGTAATTGGTCATTATATGACTCCATAGGCACTGTGATGAAATATTCAGTCAACAGCAAGTAGAAAAATCACCACCCCCGACATGGATAGGTCGGTGGATTTTGCTGCTCAATTCATATTTCACAAACACAATATTAATCAGAATAACACTAGTGGAGTTGAAAAAAAAAACATATTGCAAATAAAGGAAAGAAGGGGAAAAAAGCCATCATTCTGCAACGATAAAGCCAAGACTTTAATGGAATTACTGATTGTTGATTATTTTTTTCTCATTCTTACTGAGACGAAGAACAGTATGTTATTTTCCACGAATAAGTCATATTACAGGGAAGAACATTATATGAAAAAAAACATTCCTTGAAACTGTGTTACAAGGAATGTACGGCGGGAAACTGGTTAGCACGTCTTTCTCACAATTCAGAGGTCCCAGGTTCAATTCCAGCTTGTCCCAGCCTTCCAGTGTGGAGTTTGCATGTTCTCCCCATGCTTGCGTGGGTCTTCTCCACGCACTCTGGTCTCCTCATACATTCCAAAACCATCCATGCATATCGGACACTCCAAATTGCCCTTAGGTCTCATTGTGATTATGAATGTGAATGCTTGTTTGTCTCTGTGTGCCCTGTGATGGGTTGGCAACCAGTCCAGGGTGTCCCCCTCCTGCTGCCCAAAGACGGCGACTATAGAAAATGGCTGGATGTATTTCACAAATTCTAATCAGAAAAGGTTTTCATTGTGTAGTGTTACTATGCATATGATAATAAAATTCTTGAGTCTTGTAATTCCGTTGATAGGGAAAACACATAATGCGTGCAAAATCATCCCCTGACCTGAACTCTATTGTAAACCTAGCTACGATCAGTTTGACGTGGCATAATCTTCACACTTAAATACTGTCCATGTGTTTGTAAGTTGACTGCGTCAACATGCTGTGGACCATCTTTGGGACACGGGCCGTAGTTTGCCCACCCATGATTTAAAGATAACATTTAGTAGATTCCCTTTCGGTGCTGCCTGCAGCCTCCCATAATGACCTCCACATCAGGTTTTCCTTGCATGTGGAGACCACCCACCGATGGCACCATGTAATCCGCTCCTTCCACCGCATGCTGACGTCCCAGTCGCTCATTCATTACCAATGCAATAGGTCCAGGCTACACGCGAACTGTATGAATGCAAACTCGCGGAAGAGAAGAACTGTGGTTATCACGCTCACATGACCAAAATAGATGCTGAGCTGAGCTGGTGATGTGCTTCGTGCGGGGACAACAACAATTCTGCTGACCGCTGCAGAACAAGGATGGAACACGAAGCGCTTGTTCCCACTTAACACAGCTGCTCCACGTTTTCACATATTACGACTTGTGGAGTTAAAATGACCTATTCATGGATTACATCTTTGTCATATTTTAAATTCATCACAAGCAGGGAAACATGAACATTAAAAGTGAAAATCCAGAGAAGTATTTGAGCCCCCCACAAAAATCATTTCAGTATAAATGCTTGTCACAACTGATGGCATCAAAACAACAACTTTTGCCAAGGTAAAGCTCCTAAACATATTCAACATCATGATGTTACATCAGTGCTTCTCAATTATATTCTGCAAAGCCCCACCTAGGCAAGAAGAAAACCTTTCACGCCCCCCCACCCATTTGCCACACTGACTATTAATACTATTTTTATTAATATTATTATCGATTAAAAAAGGTATACCTAAAATTGTGCCCTTTTTAACTTGACACAAGAAAAGGGCAATATAAAAAAATTCTAACACTGTTAACTACTTTTTTGTAGCATTTATACAGTACATATGCTTTACAAGGTTTATATGGTTTGTCTAAGCAGAAAAAAACCCCAAGTGCATCAAAGTCCCTCCTTATGACAATTACACGTCACGTGGCAAAAATAAATCCTTTTCCCAGTGGTATATTGGCGAAATTAAAAATATACATAATTGATATATTCTAATTCTACACCTAATTCCCCTAAAATTATTATATAATACATGCAGTCAGCTTAAAAATGGACAAAGTTACAGCAAGATGAATCTTGCAAAGTTAAACTCCATAGATTTGCGACAAACGTCTTTCAAGTTTTGTCTCATTCCTTCATCCGTGATGTGCATCTTCTATTAATCCCAATCAATGTATGAATAATTTAAGTATATTGGAAGTTTTTTGGATGGTTGGAATGGGAGAAGTAGGACATTTTGATTTGCATGAAATACAGAGTCCTCCCACCCCCTGCCACTCCTTAAAATGTGGACTTTTGTTAAATTTTGTTAACAACATTAAAGTTACAAAAAAAAGCATGCTCGCGACTTGAAAGACAATATGGAAGTTGTACCTTTTCTTGGGTGGCTAGATGGCGCCTTGTTTTCTACATCCAGTATAATGAGTCCATCTATCACCCATCTGCCTCTTAATGAATTCTATTTTTTCCCCGCGGGGCTTTCTTGCATCAACAACGTAGCCCGATATGCTGTTTGAACTCTTTGTCCTGTCTCCTTCATTCTTTTCCAGACACATTTGCATGCTAAGTAGTTTCCTTAAGCAAACAGGAAGTTGCTTTGAAATTTTGAGCCCTATTCACTGGTAATGCTCTACTGTGCACTGGCAATACAATATGCTTATGCTTGGCAAATTATTTCTTGGAGGAAACTGTGCGTGTAGTCGATTTCTTACTAGAACTCTTTGGATATGAAGGCGCATGATACAAAATGCGCTAAATAATCCCAAATAATATAATAGCTTGCGAAAGTGCCATTTATGGTAAGGAAAAAAACAAAAATAGATTGCCATGGCAATTTTAAAGCATCAGGATTGCAGATTTATCTGGGAAGCCTTTTTGCCATCCTTCAACGTAATAGCCATTGGTGGATTTAATCCCTTAAAATTAGTCCCTCGCTAATCCTTTCTAACCTCAAGCAGAGGTCACTCACGTCCAAATGAAGACGCATGAATGGATGCTTTGCTAATTGTGATTCAGCAGTGATATGCTCGTTTGTTTTTGTTTTGATAGTTAGTGTAAAATAAAATAATTCTATTCTAATTAAAAAAAAATAATTCTAAATCAAATCTCACCAAAGGTGACTTTTTATTAAACTGGTATGATATCAGAGCAGGTCTGTTTTGATGTTGTCACTGCAAAATAAACAAATTAATAAATAACTAAATAAGGCCAGTGAAAATGAAATAGTTTTATTTTGTTTTTAAAAACACAGTTGTAGGGAGGGATGAAAAATTAACTCAGAAATTATGATATTAAAAGATTGGCATTGGACAGTGATGTACAACATCAGTCAAAAGTTTGGAAACACCTTTAAGTTCACATGCTGTTACGCAGCTTCACAAATCTAGGAAATCAAGGTACTGTATTAACGGTTGAAATGCACAGCTGTCAATTAAAAGTCATTAAACATTTTCCACATAAAGTTGAGAGACTAAATATTCTTTTTGACTTTTTTTTTTGCCAAGTATTTTTTTATTAATCTTCAATAATTAAGATTTTTTTTAAATCACGAAAATCATTGAATTAGTAAGTATATCCAAAATTTTGATTGGTACAGTAACATGTTTTCATGTAAATATATTTTTAACTTCGTCTTTTTCCCCTTTTCTGTATAAAAACCTTTTTTTAAGAATAACTTGCAAATTATGGATTTGGGTGAAATGTTTTATTGGATTGCACCAATTTTATTGCATGTTTTTATTTCGATATTGTAGCTTCGTAACAAAACACGTTACCAACAGCACAACACAACTTAATATCGGTTTTGTTTTACTTCTGTTTAGAATGACCTCAGAAAATATATTTTTTTTATAGATTCTTTGTTTCATATACAAATATCTAACAGTTTTATTCATATGCATATTATGCAGCCTGTTGCTGTCCTACAACAAAGTTCTTTCCATTTCTGACCATTTTTTCCCCAGATAAAAGGGGGCATTTTTGACATTTTTTAATCACATATCATATACACGTTGATTTGTCGATAATGTATCATGACCGCGTGACAATATCAATATTTTGCCCCATACCCTTGAGTCAACCACTGTCTTTTTAAATACACAAACTGTACAAAATATCTAAATCACTAAGTTTATACAAAGGCTTCAAACGTCATTAGTCGCCGGTTCATTAGCCGTAGTCGTGCAGTTGCAAACGGCCCGCAAGCCGTCAAAGCACTGCGCTGGCGAGAGTCCTCCCGACGGGAGCGAGCAGGCCGGCCCGCACCGCCGTGTGACCCTTTTGCCGCTATCACATCACATCTTGGCGGTTTGTCTCTGCTGTATTAGAGGATTATGCTGACCTCTGCCCTTGCCCCTCGTCAAACTGGAGCCGGGCGCACCATAAGCCTATATTTTACTGACTCCAGCCCGGAGTGATGCCCCTGCTTTTGGCTCCCTGTCAGTGGCACCTAGAGGTTACGCTCGCATAAGACGTGATTGCTTCTAGTGGCCGTGAAATCCAATTTAAATTGATTACGTTCGCGCTGTGGACACGCAGCTTTTGGTGGACTAGCATCTTCTTCTGTACCCTTGTAATGCTGACAGCAATGTATAATTATGTATTAAACAATTAATTGATATTTAAGAAATGCACCAAATGTGTAGAATTGATTATTGATTTCAGGGCTGCAGCTATCAAGTATTTTTGGGATGTGGCTATCCAACAGAAAACATGTTTTTGCTTGATAACCAATAATTAAAACCACAGACAACAAAATAGGTTTTGTGGGGATGTTGGTCCAAAAAAAAAACCCTCATGAGATAAATTTTCAGCCCAAAACAATTGATCTAATTTGCAAGCAAATGAGACAAAACGGGATGCACTATTTGGTTTAACCATCAGAGGCGCTGTTGATACACCCTCAAATTGTGGTGCAAAAATGAATAGACTAATCAACAACTAACACTTATCAAATTATGTGATAATCATTTTTGTTAATGATCATCATTTGGAGGCCTGAAATTTTCCAAATGCTCAAATTTCAGTCTCTCAACTGAAAATATTTTTAGTTTTTAGTCATCAAAGTAAAACATCTACTTTTACTTAGGTAAACATGTTTTTTTTCTTTCAGATTTTCTGATGTCTGATTCATTCATTAATCGACAAAACAATCAATAGATTAAGTAATTAATAAAACATGCGTTACTTGCACTCTTCTCTCAACTAATTTGAGAGGCTGCAGTCAAGGAGACCTCCACTACTCCAAAACAACACTGACCTGGAAAAAGGAATTCAGAACATGTCAATCCCTATAGTAGTTATCTAGCTGCATTTTTTTGCTAGGTGTGTTATGCATTTAGAAAAAACATACTCCCTCTTGCCTCTCCAAAAAAAAAAAAAAGTCATAACTCAGTTAATCAATGCCAACGTCTGCCATTATTGACTATTTTGCTTACTTAAACAGCATCACCTAAGCAGCGGAAATCAAACATTCTTTCAGCACTGCTGATGATTATTGGTGATCTTATGAAATGTCGAGTTTTTCACTGCAGTGTTATAATGTTTGACAATAACACACATTAGTTTGGCGAAAAGCACCAGCTTCCATTCCGACAAGTTTTTACATTGAAATTCATAACTGTCATGTTGACATGTACAGTAATTCATAATTTGAATGCAAAACTCCTGCTGTAGTCCTTTTTTCTTTCTTTTTGCTATTGTCTAACATGAAGCCAAAAGGCAAAATGTAAGGACCAATGCATCTGTTGGTGCAATTCCAATTGGCATTTTTACTGATCTTGTGAAACCCAGACAACACAAACGGTTGAGACGAAGTGAGGCAAACGAGCTAACCACAAGTTCACCATTGTACCCGACAAATGAACGCTCATGAAAAAAACAAAAAAAAAGAATGTTTAATGTCTTTTTTTTCCTCCCCTGCTCCATCTTTAAACCTTTGTTTTATGGGCACTTTTGCAACGTTAGCCTTTTTCCGTGCACAAATGAGTGCATCCCAGTTTCCAAAGTGAAAGCTCCCTAATGGACACCTTCATCATAACCATGCTCGCCTGACCCACACCACTGATCCAAAAGCCTTTGTGAGGAAAAGCTCCCTCTATTATTAGATCCCATGAAATTGTGAGCTAAACAAATTCCACGCACTGCTAATGAGTTTCTACATCTTTCCTTGATGTCCTCGAGGAGGTATGACCCGCAGGTTGTGAGGCTTTCCAGCAAAGCCATCCTTGGGAGTTTTCAAAAAATCTCTCTGGAAGAGAAGCTTACTCTCACTCTCAATTTCCACCTACTCATGAACTTAGTTCTCACGTGACTACAGCTTTATGGAGGATCTCTTTGCACCAAAGATGTTTTTAGCTGTGCTTCTTCTGAACACATTTACTTTGACAGGAGGATAAAGAAGTTACAGATTTTTCTGTTGTCTGCCAATAATCTTCTCGACACATCGATTGCAACCTTTCATCGACCTGTAAATCTGTCAAAATGTTGTCGCCACTTTATTCCCATTGTCAATGTTTTTTAATTAACCACAGTGGGAAAAAGCGGCTATGAAATTGATGGATGAACGGAAAAACCTTTTGATCACAAGTTGAAAAACAAACACTCCAGCTAGCTTTTTTTCTAGGTCCATGTTCACGTGAATTAAAAGTATTGTTTCTTGTTGAAGTCCTGAAAGGCCTTTCATCAAGGAAACAAACTGCCATTTTCTATCATGAAAACAGCTTGTAAATTATTCAGTGAAGAGAAAATAGGTTAATTTAGTTTTGTGTTCAGTTCTTCAATTTGTGACTTTCCCATTGAACCACAAAGCGCGTCTGCTCAGTTCCTAATCCAGTTAGAAACAGCCAGGAATATTTGCCTTCGATTCCCAAAACCATTCCTTCTTTGTTTTTGTTTTCCTGCTTTCTTTATGTCTGTTGTTCCACCTCATTAAGTCATCATCCAGTGATGAATGTGAAGGCAAACGGAGCGAGCCAGCCAGTGCAAGACAGAGACTTTTGCTAAATTAAAAATAAAAGACAGCCGAAGAGATTCGGGGTGTGTTTGAGACGAGCGCTCTCCTCTGGCATATGCTAGTGGCTAATTTTAGCCTTGCAGGGCAGCGCACTGTATATCCCAGTGGAAGTGTTGAACCATGGAGGGATCTGAGCATCAGCCCAGCCCTCTTGTTCTCTCTCATCTCTTCTCTCCCACTCTCTCTCTTGGTCTCTGTGTCTGTGTGTGTATGTGATCGCTGTCCTTTTGTTGCGGAAAGGTTACAGGACAGCCACAATGGACTGCAGTGGAGGAGGGAGCATTCAAAGAGGGTTTAAACCACCTGCATTGGTTGCATTTTTAGCAATCATTTTCAATAAGCCACATTGTATTGAGTGCTATGATTGGATGGTTTCCTTTATACATTGCGGGTACACCTGCCAATTTGGTGGCTGAAAGTAGATGGCTAGAAGCAGGTCAAACAAACATAAACATATACACATACCATAACGGTGGTGTTCATTCATAAATATGATGATTACAGCGTGCAATAAATCTTCTAAATCTTTGTAGCTATCTTTCCATAAAATGCATGATTATTATGGATGCACAGATTTTAGGCCACAAATGTTTGATTTAAAACGGCAAAAAAAAAACACTTTTCGGCCAAAAACAATTGAAACCGATTATAGGGGCATCACTTCAGTTGGAATTACTGTAAAGCATTGCTGTATGTTAAAAAAGTGCACAGCTGAGCTGCCACTTCTGGGATTAAAAGCAAGCCAAGAAACATGGACAGCAAGCGCATCAGGCCACCTTTGAAATAAACATCCAAAATGTCCATCAAAGCCTCCATTGGCCGAGACATTAACTTGCTTTCTTCCCCCAAGTATTGGCACAAATGCCAGTTTCCAACTGTGCTTCTCTGTGAAAATAACAAATTAATGGAACTCCATTAATGGAATTAATGGAAAATGGAACTCACCAAAATCAGGACACAAAAATAATGCCCTTGGTATTAACATCTACGCTGCTTTTGGGATTCTATGTAAAGTTGATCCACAACAAATCCCTACATTTTTTCATTCTTCTGTTTAAATTGACTATTGTGATTGCTCAGGTGGTCTTTTAAGTTGGATTTGTATTACAACCGTGTAATTCATACTGGAGGGATTGCTGATTTATATTTTTTAACATTTCATTGATTACCGCCAAATTGTAATCACATATTAACAAGTCAGATGGCTGAAGCTAAAATATGAGTAGTTTGAGTTAAGAATATGCAAATGTTGGCAGGAACCATTTTAGGATTACTTCAGACAGATACAGGTGTTTGTCAAAATTTATCAAGACATAGAACTTTCTTTGTGATCGCTAGCAGTTCCCAACTACAAATACTAGACAGATGGGTGACGCTAAAATGGGTCATTGCGCATGGGAGGAATAAGACCGAAAAATGTGATGACTCACAGCAAATGTGAATTTGACTCACTACAAAACAATTTGTTTTCATACCGCCATGCTCATGTTACTTTTAGCTTTTTTTTTCCTTATCACAAACAAGTTTAAATCATGTGAACAATAGACACGCGGTGACAAATTGAGAGTATTCAAAATAGTGATCATTGCATGTGAGCAGAACAATTCTGTGTACTCAAAATGTGAAACTGTCATTCAGCTCAGCTTTCTTTCCACATCCTACATCGAAACATCTTACTTATGAACATGATAAGACTGACTGCAGTTTCTTTTTGCCATTAATGCATTCAAGTTAAATATCGTACTGAATTCATATTGGACATGTTATTGTTATTTGCTAAATGTTCAAAGTTATTGCAGACATTTTAGATATTGAAATGAATGTGCCACCCCAACATTTATAGCTCTTCTAATTCCACATCTGTAGTCTTAATCCATCACTCGATGTGAATTAATGTTTTCGCACCGTTTTAGAGGTGTGTGTGAAATCCGCCACTTAACGGCCGAAATAGGCCCAATTAAAAGTCATTTCAGCCGTGATTAATTAAAATGGGCACTTTGAGGGGAAATGGAAAAGCATTGACTTTAAAAATAGCTTGCAATTAGACGAAATATTTCATTCCACGGAACCAGGAATGCGACAGGTTTATTACCCAAGTGCACCCATCAGCGATCATCACGTCTATATTTTATGATTACAGTCAAAGGAATTATGGTGTAGCCAAGCTGGAATTAAAAAACGGTGCCCTATTTATGAGCTAGCATGTAGTCGTACCATTGCTGAAGTTGGAGTTTGTTCTTTTCATCCAATTAGGTGAAATCCATCATTGAAATTGCTTCTCATTACTATTTTACACCACCAAATTACCATTTTTAATCATAAACATCTTGCCTGATGGCCACTGCAGCACACACCCCTCAGATGGTAACATTAGATTACAGAATAACATTTGCTACAATTTCTGTGTAATTGTTTTAAAATCATTCCATCCCAAAGATGTAATTATATATATTTATAGAGTACAGACATTCAATCTATGGCTGTACCAGATTCACTCATTTCCATCTGTAGTCCATACGTAAGGCAGAAGACACAATATGAAACAACAGTGGCGCATGAAACATCCTTCACATACGCATCATATAAATCATATACGGACACAGTCTAAAAAATGCATTCCCAATATAAAGTGCAGGGCATAAAGCTCTCCTTGGACAAAATTGCTTTACTATAATCTTCATGCAGCCTCACACTTCTAAACAAAACATTGTGATTACTCTTTTGTTTGTGGAATATGAATAAATCAGCAAAATGCGCCCACTTTTAACTATGGGGGGGGCGGCTTTTTGCCACTTGTCGACTGAAATGCCAATTGCAGTTGCTGGGCGTTCAGAGCAAATTATATTTCTTATGCGTACTGTGTAAAATATGTATGTATCGTTCTACATGTGTCATAGTTACAAATAGAACAGGAATAGGACATATAACGGGACAAGTTGTATGATATGAATAGCAGATTCACTGCATGACGAATCCTAAGGCACATTTACATGAATTATGGGACATGTCGTTGGAATTGCAGAACGTTATAGGACACAGTATAGGTTTTTATTCAGACACATGCTTGGACATATCAAAGACTCTATTAAAAAGTTTCATCATAAGATCTGGCAGGCCCTATCATAACACGTCCTAGTGAATAACAGTGAAATTATTAATTGTTAGTCATCCGTCACAAACTGGTAGATGTATGTAAATACATGTCCATATAAAGCCTTCTACTGCAAGTCATTGTATGTTTCTAGAAGCCTGTTTGTTTTGGAGTGCGGCCATGTTGAATTATGCACAGCTCGGCATCTGCGAGCGCTGTCGCGCAAACTCATCCAGTGGCGACCGAATGCTCAAGTGGCCAAACCTGAGATTTTGTCTCATTTTTTATACCGTGGCTCAGAGGCAGACTAACCGGCGTTATTCCTGTTCTCTCTGTGTCTGTCTGCAGATCTTCCATATGACCTATGACCTGGCTAGTGCTGTGGTAAGAATATTTAACTTAATAGGTATGATGCTGCTGCTGTGTCATTGGGATGGCTGCCTCCAGTACCTGGTGCCTCTCCTTCAAGACTTTCCCCCTGACTGCTGGGTGTCGCTAAACGGTATGGTTGTAAGTATCACGCTTTTACTCTTTTCTCACTGGGGCATCGATTTAATGCACGTAATGTTTTTTTGCAGTCAGTATTGGCATGTAAATTTCAGTCTGCAGCAACATTTGCTAGCTATTTTTGCTTGTTGGAATGGGCGAGTACTGATACCAAGTATTGGTATTTTGCTCATACCTGGCCTTATTGTTAGGTAACAGTACATCCGGAGGGAGTCGGTATTAGTACCGGACATGGAAATTGCAAATTATAAGAATAAAAAATTGCTGAGAGATTTTTAGGCAAAATACTGTTTTGGAATCTTGTTATCTTTTACTACTCAGGAGTTAGGAAAAAAGTGGTGTCAAACATTTCTTAGTTGTCGGTTTCATACTGTAGTCTGTCTCCTGATAAGAACTTGTTTATTTATAAGGATGATACCTTTATTCTTACTCAACCCTTTCACTACCGATTCTTTTTTTTGTCTTGGACACTTGGAAAATTAGTTGAAAAAAATTCCACTTCCATTTTCGCTAAGAAATATTGCTGGGACTGTATCCTGGCATAGACCACGATACTTGTACAAAAAAAGTGCCAAAGAATTAAAAATGATCACCAAACGCCTACAAAACATAGTAAGCAGTGTAATCTATATTACCACACATATATAGCTCATGTTATCAATATGTTTCCGCAGTACTAAATCATTAATTCACGAGAAATTGACAGTCGGCCCAGCACTGGCTTGTGAATGCAACAGTTGCTAAATGCCACTAGAATCTGTAGATCGGTGTGTAATGAACTGCTGAGATGCCGTTTCAATTTATTGCTACCATTCCTATACCCACTCTGATTTTTTGAAAAGCATTGTCCCAACAGTAGTGAAAGAGTTAAAGGGAATTCAACCAAAATGTTCTCTTTTCATTAATATATTCACTCCTATGAGTCTAAACACGTTATTCTGATTAACATGGCAGTTTCAGATTATAAAATAGGCTCTAAAATCCACTTGTTTTTAACCATCTGAGGGTTTGGCCATTCTGCCTGGTGTGGCCAATTGAAAATCACAAAGCTCAGATCACGACCAATCATAGGTCACCTGTTTTGCTAACCAAAACAGCAGCAGGGCATGTAAAAACTCTTCATATTGTCTGTTTTGGTGCTTGGATGTCCATTGGGTATGTTGGTTTCTTCCTCCTTCCGTCTTCCGCCAATAAAAACGACACGATCGCGTGGAGCATCTCGTAGGTGATGTAAACACACGCCTCGGGCCGTCCCTCGCCTCCCCGTCTAGCCTTTTCCTCCCCACATGCAAAACGACTGTTGGAGGCATCCGGGCTTGAGGTGTAAATGTCAGCTTTGCTCACCATCGCATCTCTATACTTTTCACATTAGCCGAGCCTCGATTCATTTAGACAAACACAAGCGTTGCGATTTCTGCCGAAGTTCATCCCGGTTATGTAAAGTACTTATCTAAACCAAACCAACGCCGTCGTTCCATTCTCCACACATTATTAAACTACGACAAACTCATTCAAAAAGCCTAATGAACAGCCCAAATTTGCACGGCACCTCTCGCTACCTCTCGCTCGGAATAAATCTTACTCATTACCCGCTGCGGATCGATACAGAATGATTTAAAAGACTTAATTAGCTACACCCCGCGAGGCCTCGTTTGCATCAATGACGTTTGCCACGACGGGAGGTTTCCTAACAAGAGCTGATGTAGGAAGTTAAAATGACTATCATGCCCGTTACACTCAGGGGTGGGCAAGAGAGCATTGGAACCTGCCTCCCATGCAATTATAAAAAGCATTTGCCCAACATTTCGTCATTCTCAACTTTCAGTGTGACAACTATATTCTTGGAATAATGCATGTTTCCTCGAGTAATACAATTTTTTGGTGAAAAATTGAAAATATAGTTTCACAATATGATTTGTGGTGATTTTCATCAAAGTAAAAGCTTTTTTATAATGGTGAAGACTTTTGGTTGTAAAAAAAAAAAAATGTGATCATTCATCTCTTTTAATGATTACTGTTTCCTCATAAAATTGTGGCAGTATTACCTTAAATTGATAGCTTCCCCATCTTCAATATTAAATCTGTGATTTTTTGACTGGCATACAAATTGCAACCTAATTTTAACATACTTGTTCTCTAAGCAATAATATCATCTATATAACTTCGTGAGATGAGAAATTTTTATTTTTTAATTACAACTGAGATTGGTAAAATTAAGAATTCATTTGTGGTCACTCAAATTTTTTTATTGTTTTATTCCGGAGCTGTGTACCTTCATTCTCTCGTCTCCTACGGTTCCCGCTTTCATTTTCAAGATTTCCCTGGTAGCATTATGAGTTTGTTTTCATGTGTGCTTTTTTTTCCCCCTTACTTTATTCTTTCTGCTTTCAGGCCTCCTGATATAAAAGATGTTTCACAGAAAGGGAAAAAAAAAATCTCTTGACATGTTCAGACAGAAATGATAGCACATCTATATATAGAACCCTACATGGTGGGAGAGTGTGATGCTTGTATGATCAACCTATATTTGGATGTCAGAATAGTCGCCTGGGCCTGTTGCTACATCTGTCCAGGCTTATCAAACACATTCACTTGGAACCTTTTGATTTATTTGCTCGTATTAAATTTGTAGTATAAATGTACTACGACATCTTTGGGAAGTTGATCCAGGCTATGGACCACTCAGGAGACCGGACACTGGGAGTATAGAAACAGGAACGAAGAATCATTAATATGTGCAACATAACAAGTTGTCACTTGCATTTGATACACCACCAAGAGGACTGGATTGGAACTGCACTCACTGCAAATGACTGTTTTGGGCTGCTGTTCTTGTTTTTTGACCTTTCTAACTGTTAAAGTAAGCCACGGTACAAGGGTTCTACCACAACTTGCTATCTGTTTGTGTGATTGTCTGATAGAGCGTAAGAAGGTAGAAGGGACTCGCAGTCTATCGAATCTAACGATTGCGTCATTGGTCCGGTTGACTGGGTGCATCATGTCCAGCACTAAGAAGAGTTTGAGCCAGCAAGGACTGGCGATAGTGGCGAGTGGGCCTTTAGGGTTCTTATCAGCTTGACTAATGGCCATAGAGTAGCTTCTTACCCCCAAGCAGCCGCAATGACTTAATCAGCATAGGAGATAATGCCACTGTCAGGTGAAAGGGTGATGGGGCCTGTTGCCATGACTGTGTGTGTTGTTAAGCACACTTGTCTTCTCCTTGTCCAAAACTTTGTAAGCAACTTCAAAGGCACCATGTTTAACACGAGTGTATCTTTTTTTTTTTTTTAAGACCAGTCGAAACTCTGTCTCAAAGTCTTTCCAAAGCCGTAGAACCAGTGGTGTTGAATACATAAATCGCAGTCAACCGGTGAAGGTACTAGAAGTAGATCGCGGGACATTGCACAGAATGGAAAAAAAGAGACGGAATCAATGGGGCTTCAAGCAGGGGTCCCTCAGCTTTTTATCACCATGGACTGGTCAACGCTAAACGTTTTTACTGTGGACTGGGGAGTAATTATAAGGTTCCAAAGAAGGCCAAAAATATTGGGAACCCTCAGCTTGTTTCTCTATTCACACAGATGGGCAGTCAGGAGTCTCAAAAATACATCTGAGGCTGCGGCTGTTTGCAGGGTGGTTGGGGGGTTTGCAGACAGATCAACGCTTGACAATCTTATCATCGACGGGGAGCTAAACTGCACATAAAATATGAACTCACTATTAACGCCAAACAAATGGGAGCCCCCAGCTTGTTTCTCTCTTAACACAGATTCGGTGTCGGGAGTCTCAAAAATACTTTTGAAGCTGTTGCCATTTGCGAGATCATCTGGTTCGGGAACAAAAAGGTAGAGAATCCATTCAGTGTCACTTTGTGGGTCCTTTCCGTCTAGCAAGTAGTGATTGAAGTCCTTTTCACGAGAAATCACTATTTCAAGTAGGACTCCTGGTATCTAGACTGGGGCTTTTCCCCTTCCTAGAATCAAACCAGTTTTCGATAAAAGTAAAAAAAAAAAAAAAAAACCTTTCCGACTCGGACAATACATAAAACCGAAATACTGTAGTTCATTACTTCAGGTGCGGTATATTCTGTATCGGACTGTGGACCGGAGGTTGGGGATAGCTGGACTAAAATATTATTATTATTATTGACACCAAAAGCACTTTTGTTATGACTAGGATTAAGAATCAATTTACTTCCTGATGCATACCTTTTCAATTGCGATGAGAAAGGTCGGCCTCTGCCTTGGCCATTCACGCTCCTGATGTGCCTGAGCTAATTTTTTTACGTTGCTCTCCGTACATTGTAAATAATTAAAACAATCAAACCCAGTAGGTATGTTATACTATCTTGATGAATCCGTTGTAAAGATATCTTGCTTGGTTCTGGGCTCGTGTTGTAGTTGCTAGATGATATTTTGGAGCTACTGTCTTTTGAAGAAATAAGCTAATATTGCCAATGCCCTTTAACATGCATTTTACATACTTGTGGTGCTGAGCTGTATCGGCGGTCTAAAATTTCAGCTCACCAGCAGCACACTGCATTCTCAACCAAGAGATGTGGTCGCAGACAAAAAAAAAAAGATAGATAGCAAATGTGTTTGTAGAAATCAAAGCGATCAAATGATAAAGAAAGTTCCAATGGTAACCAAGCCAAGATTTTTGCTGTTTTGCGCCTTACAGATTTGAACATCATACAAAGATTATTACAACTCCTACAACACCCTTTAAGGAGTGAGACCTTTTAAAACGCCTCATTTTGCAAACTAAAAAGAAAAAAAAATAATGACCGGTGAGGGGGGAAAAAGTCATGGACTAGGGATCTGTAAGTTTCCGAACTCTTGGAACAAAGAAGATCAGACTCGGCATATATATTTCGAAATGCAACCTAAATTTCGGATGCGCGAGTTCTGATAATCTAGATCTTAACTCCTTTCAGGGTTGCTTGGTTTGGTTGTGGTGTTTCATTCTGATAAAGATGGTCAAGTATGTTTGGCAAAGGGCATTATTTCCACCTGAGCTGTCAAGATGTCAACCGTGCCCAGGATAAGTGAGGAGCGAGCGTCTTTGGAGGACAAACCTTTCTATCATCGCAAAGCCTGTGCAGGAAGTTGACAGCGCAACGATTCTTATTTCTGCTTGAAGTTTGAGTAACCTTTTGTGCTAATCAAAGAACGTAGCTGCGGTGGGAGTGGGAAGCAAACTGCAGAAGGTCATCCTCACCCCCAACACTCGAAAGCCAAATAATGTCAGAAAATGAGACGTTGGAAGGAATCGGAGACCATTTGCTCAACATCCCAAAAGACAGTTCACATCAGCGTCTGGAACCACAAAGCGGTCCACGTTGTCCCTCATGGGTTCAAAGTCCTCCCTTGCCTTCTGTGCACTGTCAGAACAGCTTGTTTTTCTTTTTTTCATTTGCTTACATAATTGGACAAATGAATACTGTGCATCGCTTTTTTTGTTTTTCCCAAACATGTGACAGCTTGTTAGATTTTAGTCCAGTTGAAGAGTTCAGTATGTGGTAATGCGGAAACAAAGGGTGAATTCATGTATAACAACTTGGAAATGATTTGGCATTTGAAGACAGAGTTTCTTATTACTCTGAAGTCAAATATTGTTCTTCTATAGGCAAACAATCAAACCAAAAAGTTTGAATGCCTATTTGGGTTGAGATATTTTAATGCATTTTTCTGTGCGATTACGAAGTTTCCAGGCCCAAATTGGGGTGAAAATAAAAGAAACCTTTTTGATATTAATGTATTCAATACCATTGTCGGCTATGGACTAGCTACATCTATTTTTACTGGGCTGCCAGTGGTCATTAACTCATTCACTGATATTGCCAGATATGAAATTTAAAAATCATTTATTATCTGGACAGTGCATGAGTTAACGCGAATGATAAGGAAGTACATTTTGATCACATTTATCCTATTTTTCATTATGTCAAATGATCTTGTGTGCTTGTTGCAGTCAAGTGCCGCATGGTCTGGTCTATTGAAACCTACTTTGTAGCAGAAGTCCAACTATTGTTCGCTGTCTGCCCTTTTAGGGAGGGCAGAAAATAGTGCAGTGAATCCCAGATGGTGCAATACATGCCAAAAATGTATACACATTTGCATTTGTAAAGAAAATCTATAATTTTTCTTTTCTTGTGTAATTGCAGGGTTTTTTTTTTTTCTTACTGCAATTGTCGTAAAATATTGCACTGGACAGAGAAGTGGTTTCATATGAGGTGGTTCATGTTTTTGCGGTATATATCCCAGGATATTAACCAATATTACAATACAAAATAATATAAATGTGACATTTAAGTGTTGTTTGAAAATCTCAAAAGGACTATCATGAAGAAACAGGCTGACTTGCATAGCTCCCTGAAACATAAACGGAATCTACTTTAATGCTAATTGTTATTTAAAAACAAACATCCCCGTTTATTTGATCTCAATGAAAAGTTTTGAAAGGAAATTGTGTAGTTAACTCAAAAAAATGTTCATATGGATGACTGCAACAGTTTGATAAAGATTGGGGATGAGATTTTTGTGCAGTAATGAAGTCAGCGCTCCACTTTTTTTCTCCCCCCCCAACAAAGGCCGAGCTGCCGGATGAATATTCAACCGCGTTGCTTATTTGGCAGCATGCATGTGGTGTTTAATTAGAACAAGCCACTTGAATACATTTGCTGTGTTCACCTCATTTGATGGGAGCCCCACTTCGAGCCAAAGCTGTGTTTTGGTGAAGACGTGTTAATACACCAATGAGTCACTATAGTCCCCCCTCCCGTACACACACACACGGATGACCGAGCATTATGTGACGAGAGATCCTTTCAATCTCTGCAATTCTTCCCGATGATTCACGGATGGAAAATATCATGCCGTTTGACTGGTGAAACAAAATCAATATGTACAAAGTGCATGATTGGCCTCGTTATGAAGCAGGGCTCACAGTGAGTCATGGGAGGGGGAGGAAAAAAGGAATACAAATCAGTTTAGTTAAAAGCAGTAGTGTGAAAAATAATAACTGCATTTGTTTTTGTGTAAGGTGCGGATCTCTGCCAGATATTATTCAGTGAATGCAGTGATAAAGCGTTTCAACAATCAGAATTTAAACATGAAAATCGTGTTAAGCTCACATTTGGGAAATTAACCCAAATGTATAATTCATAACAAAGTGTTGTTTGAATTTCATAAAATTGTACCACCGACCACTGCTGGACTTTGTTCCTTTTTCCTGTTAGGAGGTTTACAGAATGTAGTTAGCTAGCTAGTGGTTAGTTGCTAACTTAGAAGTCTACTTACTCACACGTTATCTTCTTATACATTTATGCGTAGCTTACATTATTTTAGTATTATTCGAAGGGATGAGAGGCTAATGTCACATTCCTTAAATTAACATAGCAATCTTTGTACATCCTCCAAAAAAAAAAAAAAAGATCGATGTAAATGCACCAATCACTCTAGATTGCAAAATGTTGGTGCAATAAGTTCATATTTAGTTTAATTTTGTGAATGAAAATTTTATTTGCAAGCTAACATAGCAGGTGATATCCTCATTTTGTCACTGGAATTTTCGTCATAGTAAGGTTGAGTCTAGGTCCTTTGTTCACAAAAGGTTGCCTCAGCCGCTGACTCCTATCAAGACTGTTAGCAGCTAGCGCGGTAGAATATTACCACCCTTAGTGCTCCTTCTTATCAAACGGGACAAAGATGGACTCAGTTGTGCCACACAAGTCACAGAACATGTATGTCAACTTAATTTTTCACATAGTTGATAAAAGAAGCGGTGTTGCGAGTCATGAATTACAAAAATAATGTAATTACTGTAGTGCATTGCTTTTTGCTGTAACATGGGTGTGTAATATATTACACACAAAAAATAGTAATATTGTGCTCGTTACAAATGAGAATGACGCAAGGCATTACAATGCATTTTTAGCCTGAAAGTGGAGTTTTTTTCCCCCAAAATTCCCAAGTAACTTGCCCAACACAGAAAATAATCACATGTTAAGATTCATTTTCCAAGGACGCTAGCAACGTGTTGCAATGCTAAAGTACCATTCCATTTTACTTGTGCATCTTTTCTGAACTACAGTAGCCTACAAACTGATGGGACTGAAATGCAAGACAAGATCCAAGCCCTTTTTTTCTTTTCCTTCCACATGTCAACAAATTAAAATTCTGACTTTCAATTGTGTATCTCATTCATTAGATTTGTGAACCACTTTGATTATATTTGCATTTGAGCAATTCTAATCAGAAAGAATACATTTAGCAAGATGTGCATTTCTCATTGATCACGCAGATTTTTAGCGATATTTTTATATTATGACAACAATTCAGATGTACTACATTCCATTTAATTGTAGGATTTTTCACATCCGGCATTTTTATACATTTTCTACAGCAGTTTTGCTGTCTAGTTATTAAAATCATTTGCATGCCTGCATCTCTGAATCTTACATAAAAGTCAAACATGTAACTGTATCTATATATGAACAATAAAAGAGATCACAGCTACCAACGCAGAGCAATTCCCAGGGGGCCGATATGTGACCCGCAGTGCAAATACAAATGTATGACAAAGCGATGACAATGCACAACATGGTGCCGACACAGCTCTTCTTCGGCCACAGGACCATTCGGAAAGGTGCTGTGAGTCAGCTCAGTGGCACAAGAAAAATGTATTTGATCTTTCCTTGCTTCTTCAACCATGCAAATTTTGTCAACACAAACATTCAGCTAACGCGTGTGAAGGGGAAGGACACCTCACGACCTGGCCATTTGTTCCGGCGCCATGGTCGAATGCATTGTGTGTTCCACCCTTTATGCAGAATGGAATATTCAGTCTCTTTCATGACGCATAACAGGAAAATTGAGTGACTTTGGACAAAAAGGAAACATTTTAGCCAAAGAAACCAGAGTGGCAAATGTAATGAGAAACATGGTGTAATCTGTCGCCTTTAGAAACAACTAATGAACAGATGAAAAGTGATGAGTCATGATGATTAGCTTGTTGAATTTTGTCATTTGCAAAATTCCCACTTGGACAGCCTCCAAAACAATTATAACGTGAATATTAATAATGTTGGTTGGGTCATGGTAGTGAAGGGTTGAATCACACAGTAATTTATGATATACTATTCTTGTGGTCCAGTGATATTGATAGTGCCACAATGCAGTCATACCATTTGTACTGGACAGAAATCATGGACTATATGCATGTATGTATACACATAAATATATCAAATATTATATTTCTGTCTAATTTTCCAAAATAATATAATGCAATATTTACACGATGACTTACTTATTAAAAGGAAATTGTTGGACAATATCACTCTTTATAACTCAGAAAGAGAAAACTTCTTTCCAGCAATATCATAATACATTGATTGTGAAATATTGTAAGGAAACTGTCAATTACTGACAAGTGGACTGACGCTTTCGTGTCAAACAGCTTTTGTTACAGTACTGCTTTATTTTCTATATCCTCTATTGCTGCTACTTTGATGCAAAAATTCTAATTGTGATACAATCAAATGTATCTTTATCTATAGGATCACAATGCATCGTGTAAGTCAGTAGTGTCAAACTAATTTTCGCTCTGGGGTCACATGGAGGAAAATCTATTCTCAATTCGATCTAACTGTTAAGATTATGGTACAGAACTTATATACTTGGTCCTCATAGTTACGTCCCTTTTTCCTTTTAGGGAAAAAGGGACGTATCTATTTTAGGGCCACAACTGAGTACTGTAGCTCATTGATTATTTCACATGCATTCTTTGCACCACTGCCCTGCCCCCCATTATTTGGCCTCTTATCGCTTCGTGTGGGCTCACCGTGTTTGCTCAGCTTTGGTCTGATTGACGGCAAGTCAACAAAGCAATAATAAATAAGATGCACAGGTGGAACTTTGCTGCGAAAAAAACCACAGCGGATGGGTGACGATTCTCATCCTATTTGTGGCACAAGAGAGAAACAAATTTTATAACATGTAACATAAAATGTACTGTAGTCTGAGACACAGTCTGAGACACAGATGATAACTGTAAAACTACTATTTTGGTTGTCATCAAAATCCGACGTGAGTGTTGACTGTGATCATTTTTTTTTTAATATGTGCCTGAGGGAAAGTCAAAGAAAAAGCAAAATATGCAACGTTATCACTTTGTTGCACGCTGACCTGAGCTCTCCCAACAGGACCTTAAATCCGCCGGCCATTTTTTTGGAATGAGTGTGCAAAAATAGGGAAAGGGAATGCGCTCTCTTGCTTCTCCTAAGGAAAAACAATCCCTCAGATGTGTAAATAATGCAAGTTGTTCTTTTTTAATACTGCCGGCATGAACTGTTTTTCACCCCTTGGCAAATGGGGAAAGAATGGAAACAGGTAGAACGAAGCAGTAGAAGTTGTAGTAAAGGGCACGGTAGGCTCTGAGGCGCACTGAGAGTTTGTTTTATGCGTGGAAGTTCAGTGATCCATCAAGGAGAAACCCGGCCTGGCAGTGACTCGGTCCCCGCCTCATCCTTCTCTCTCTTCTTTTGTCTCCCCATCCTGACAGAACGTTTCCTGGGGCAAGCAGTACTCGTACGCCCTCTTCAAAGCCATGAGCCACATGCTGTGCATTGGCTACGGCGCCCGGGCGCCGGTGAGCATGTCGGACCTATGGATCACCATGCTGAGCATGATCGTGGGCGCCACTTGCTACGCCATGTTTGTGGGCCATGCAACGGCGCTCATCCAGTCGCTAGACTCATCGCGACGACAGTACCAAGAGAAGGTAAGTGGAAAATCCTCAGTAAGTCGAATTCACGTTACGTTTAGGGTACTTTTTGTATATTATATATATATATATATATATATATATATATATATATATATATATATATATATATATATATATATATATATATATATATATGTTTATGTGTGTGCGCTAAACAGTGTTGGGTAAGTTACTTCAACACTGTAATGCATTATTTATTACTTATTCATTTCAACATAATTAAAGAAGCATAGTGATGCATTGTTTATGATGTAGGCAAAAACAGGGAGTGCATTTCACTTTTTTCTCTTTCAAACCACTTTGAATGTGTGTCAATTTTGGATCCATATCTTCATCCGTATGGCATTTAAAACTTGGGACAACCCACCCAAAAAACTGCTCTAGGAAAGGCCAACTAAATTTTTAATCTATTTTCTTATTAGGACGATACTACGAGAGCTTTCACCTATATGCTGTTTATTGACTTAACATAACTTTGTGGTAATCCCTCACGGCCCCCTTTGATGCGCATAATCACATTAGTGCCATAAAGCTAATGCTAATTAGTGCTGAGATGCTCTTCAAGTATTATTCATTAATTTCCCACCCCATCAAAACTTCGCTCATTTCCGCAAGGCTCTGTTGGAAAAAAGATCTATAAATTATAACTAGATGTAAGGATGGACAAACAGATGGACGGGCGGACAGAAAGACAGAGGGATAGAGATACTTGCCGCTACACAAATGCTATTCTTCTGTTCCACTTCACTCATGATTACTTAACGTGTGTATTTATCTTATTATTATCCGCATTGACTGTGATTTTCCAGCATTCCAGTCCGGCTACCATCTGGCCATTCCCAGAACACCAGGATGTTCCGGATGTGCTTTGTGCTCGCACGCAACAATCTGATAACCCCAATAACCCTTGAGAAGATACACCATTCAATGTACACACTGTCATGCAGGGATTATTTTTGTGTATGGATTTAAGATTACGATTGATATAAAAAAGAACTCTGACCCTTTAAAAGATCATGCCAAAGCTGTATATTGACATAAAATACACCACTGTGCATACATGTAAACACCACAAGGTCTGCTGCTATTCGGTGAATAATAATAAAAACAATATTAATAATAATTATCCAGAGATAAAGAAACAATAACTTTTGTGTGTGTGTGTATATATATATATATATATATATATATATATATATATATATATATATATATATATATATATATATATATATATATTGGATGCTGTCTTTTCTCCAACAATGGTAAAAAAAAAAAAAAAAACTTTGAGCTGCGCCAATCTAGCAAAATGTGAAAAGAAAGAACAAAGAAAATAGAGCCCTTTGTGTCTCATACATTAAACAAATCATAACACAAAGTTGGCATCAGCGTATAAATGGAAAACTGCTGCATTTTTTTGTCCATACACTGTACTTCCATAATTTGCTCATTGGTTCACACATCAGTGGCACAGTGCATCCTCGTGAATATTAATGACAGCAGGTCGCCCACAGCAAACATTGCAAGTCGTTGAATTAGTGACATGGCTTTTGCTCAGCATGGATGTGCATCTGTTCTTCAGCAAATCTGCTTCATCCTACTTCCTCCTCCTGATATTTCTTTTTGGGCTTTGACAGTTTTAGAGGGGCCGTGAAGGCCTCGCTTTAGAGTGTTCACATGGGAGTGTGTATTGCTGGGGTGGGGCTTTTGTTTTTGCATGTTGAAAGGTTGGTGAATAGTAACTAACATTTATAGCTACTTCACACTGCAATTGCCAGGGATTAATATGAGCGATTTTATGCCTACGCCTAAAAGAGTGATTTTGATTGCATGGCCTCTTTATATTACATTTCTCATTGTCAAGTTGTGGTCGCTAAATATGAATAATATTTATAATTTCGACAATGAACCAGCGTCTTAGTTAGCAGTTCCTCTTGCATGACTGTGTTCTACCTTGGCCATTCCAGTCCAAATGAACAGCCTGAGCCACATTCCAACTTGTACCGCACGCGCCATATAAATTGCCCCCTCCCCTCCAATAAACAATGACCTAAGCTCTTATCAAATGTCCGCAGCCAGGATAGAGGAATCAATGAGGGACGCCTTGTGAGCCTCTCTGCATGCTGTGCCAGTTTCATGTTGTGGGCCAGGCTTGAGGCACGCTTGCCCATACCCATGACCCATAGAAAAAGAAACCAAGTACTGTCGCTGGAGCTGCATTCAATGATCACTCACACAATAGGACATATCAAGCGTCAAAAGAAATACTCATCCAATGTACCAAATAGTCATGACTATTTGATAGCAAGGAGTACGTGGAAACATTTTATAATTTGTTTGACATGGCAAAATGAGAAAAGTCATATATATATATATATATATATATATATATATATATATATATATATATATATATATATATATATATATATATATATATATATATATATACCTGTATATATTTTTTTCTTTACCCTGGCTGAGAACAATTAGGACTATAACCTGAATACGTCAGTCGGATGTTCCTTGTAACTCACTACATCATATTAAGATCATGGGTTTGCTGCCCACCAGCATTAAGCATGTTTGCTTGAAATAATGGCAAATGCAACCTTGGATTGACGTAGCCTCGGGCAGCAATTTGTTTCTACTCTCCCCTTGCTGCCACCTGACTTCCCCTCTTACTCCCTCTCCCCTCCTGCACACATAGGACCAAGCAATGAAAAGACTTGCGTTTTGCTGTTAAATGAGTTGGTACTTTCATTTATCCATGAAAGAACGAATGCATTAATTGAAACTCATACGCGTCTGCTTTTTGTTTATCTTTGCCTCCCGCAGTACAAACAAGTAGAGCAATACATGTCCTTCCACAAGCTTCCGGCGGACATGCGGCAAAAGATACATGACTACTATGAACATCGCTACCAGGGAAAGATCTTCGACGAGGACAACATCCTGAGTGAACTCAATGACCCACTCAAAGAGGTGAGGAGAACGTAAATTAGATTAGTTAAAGTTAGTGATGGAATTGACACCAATTTCTAATTTTCCCATCTTCATGTAACATTACAGCATATACAAAACCATTAAATAGGAGAATTTTCAGGGGATAGCTTTTCAGCGAATTTATTAAGTACACAAAATTGAATGCTGGTTGCGATGTCTCTAAGGTTTTAAAAAATCAGTGCCTGAAAGAGGTTTCTCATTATAAGATGAAATGTAATTGTCATTCGATATTTACAATGTGTATATCCAAAAAGAATTCTCAAGAACCCATACCTGAAAAGACATGGGAAGTCGACTCTTTTTGAGCCATTTTGCAATTCCCAGGGCTTCTGCAAAAATGGTTTTGTCCTTGAGGGTTTGTTTGATTCTTATCAAAACAAACCTACACACACAGATAATGGAAAATTACGAAGTTTGAATGATGTCTTTGAGGGTCAACAAGGTATGGCATCAATATGGTTTATAATATATTTATATTCATATTTCAATGCCTCAATTTTCCATTTTCAGAGACATAATTCTGATTTTGTGAAAACCCGGCACATTTGTTTTCAATCAGTTTGAAATCTTTGAAATCTTTAAATAAACTGATGGGATTCAAAGCATTGATCTGATTCATCAATGAATAAACAAAAGAATACACAGCCTAGCCTCTGTGGCTTTTGCCCGGCGGTCGGCACATCACGCTAGAAAAATGACAGGAATTACACTGCATCTGCGACGCTGACTATTATGCAGAGGTGGTCAACTTACATTTATTTGCTGGTCCATCATTCGTTAGGCACTGGTCTACCTCTGTCTGCACTCATATTCATTCTTTTTTCTGTTTTATTGTTTATACATAAAGGCAGCGTCATGTCTGTGGTTCTACACTTACACTGCAATTGAAACACATTGCCATAATATAAGTGTAACGTGAAAACAAAACCAGCTAAGGGGTTTAACCGTAGGCTATAAGGCACCATCATGTTTAATACAGGGGACAAGAGTGCAATTAACAATCATGTCCACTAAATGGCATTATCATGCTTTACGTGACTCTGAAGTGGCAGATGTTGATTCTCATTTATAACTGTCTGTCCTTCTACTATAGAAGAGGGTTTCATTAACATTTGTCTGAATTTGTCTAAATTTCATCTGTCATACACACTACAGGTGGTTTAAAACGGTTTAAAAAGGTTGAATTTACTAAACGGGCGTCCATCGGCAAGGGACTGACAGATATTCGGTCAGTGCTGACAAAGTGCCCACCTCTGCTATTATGTGCCTTCTGCATATACATGAGAAGTAATAGCCCTCCACATCATCGGCGGCGGTAGACATATTTAGAAGAAAAAAAACATCAGTAAAGCTTTTTACGAGGAGGAGGGATATAAAAATGTGAACAATCCGTACCACTATCTTTTCCGCTCACGATGAACTCCACGTGAAGCACACACGCGCTTTACACAGTATTGTGCAATGCTGACATAATGTCCTCCCATAGTGTGGCTTTCTTCACTTTTTTGCCTTACCCCTGTGGTAATATAATTCCGGTCTCTCTTGCACCATAGTGACAAACTCATCTTCTCGCTCTTCCTGCACAGACACAGACATTTTACATCAAAATGCGGATATGTAAAATGAGTGGAATTGTCAAGGCTTTCCTTCACTTACAGTTTATTCACGTTCATAAGTTCTTCTTCTTGCCCTGTGCGCTGATTCGCTAGCTAACAGCCAATCAGAGATCATAGTTATCTAATGTCACCCCCCTCAACACTCCATCAACGGCTCCACCACTATAATGTTTTGTCTCTAAAAAGCATTGTGAGTTTGCTCCTCTATTTATTTTTTAAATGAGGATCCACATTAGCACATCAGTATATGTTCAATATTTATAAGTTTGAAGTTAACAACAGTGTACTCAAATCTGTTTAATACCTGCAAAGGTTAATAACAACAAGATATGTACGCGTAGACATCAGCCATATTGAGATTGATGATGAAGCCATTGATCAGTTTTTTTACTTTGCGACTCCCCGTATCCACAGGATTACATGAGTAATTACGCTCGGCAGATATGGGCAAAGGGCGTCATAAAAGCCATGCAAGCGTGGCATTCGTGACTGTCTCCCATGCAGACCCATTAAGCGCACTCGCTCGCTGGCAGGGTCGAACACTGCAGATCCCAGACACCTGCGGCGGAGGAAGGACGCGCAGGGGATTTATGGTTATTACCTACAATGCGGAAAATCCTTACAGGCTTTTTTTGTCCACTATGCAGAGTAGGCAAAATCTGCCTGGTGACAGCGTCACAATAAAATCTGCCCCGTGGGACTGGCGAGGAAAGACAAACTGAGTCACACAAGCACTTACATCATCATTTCACTCCAAAACACTCGATTTTATGGACGTGCCCAGTTTGAACGTCCCTGGCAGGAAATTTTTGCGGCTAGGATTCTCTTCACCCGGTGAAGTACATCTAATCCAGACTTCCCACAGTAACATCCAAGAGCTGAGGCGGGATCGTTGGCTGACGGCCACCTGACTGTTGTTGGCACCTTGCCTTCCCGGCCAAATTTGGAAGGGAGCGTGGGGAGAACGGGGAAGGAGGGGTTGGGGTCATAGTGGGAGCGAGGATCCTCTCCACTCTGCAGACTATGCGAAGAATCTGGCATGGCGTTTTATCGCAAGATTAAAGCCACCGCCGACATTGCTTGCTCCAGCGAGTGTGACCACCTGGGAAGCAACAAAACCACTAAGATGCCAATATTATGAATACATGTCAGAAAATACATTCTTACTGTAATAATACATTTGTATTTGTATTTTGCGTTTCTGCTAACCTGGAAGCACTAATTTGTTCACAGTCAGCACTCAGCCGCATCAGGTGACAATGTTTACATCTATCGGAAAACAATAAAGAAAAAGCTAAACTTAATTCCTAGTTACTTAGGAATTCATTAGAATGTGAAGTGGAAAGAGGAAATGGTTCATTTTTTGTTGGTTCTGTACAAATGTATACAAAGTGTGAAATCAAGGTGCAGTTTTCTTCTTAGACCTAGCAAAGAAGATACGGTAGTAACTAACCAGCAACATAACGTATAGTATTGTAACATGGAAACACACGTTGGGGTGAAAAAGTATTTGCTCCCCTCCTGATTTCTGTGTTTTTGCATAGTAATCGCTCCCAAAGGTTTCATTTCATCAAAGCAATTTGACTGAGGCAACTTTAGGATATGTCAAATGCAGTTTCTAAATACTGTACTGATTTTATTCACCATGGGTGAATACAAACCCATCTTGCCCCTGTCTCACTTGTTAAATAAATTCCAAAAGAATTGCAAAAAACAAGTGTATCCATCTGAAAATGGTTATAATGCCAGTTCCTAGGTTGTTGGTCTCCAACTGTCAGAGCCATTACCCAAAATCCAATGAAGAGAACTGAGAACTGTGGCAAGCCCTCCAGAAATGGTCAGCCAACGATGATCACTCCAAGAATGTGACGACAACTCATCCAGGGGGTCGCAAAAGAGCAGAAAACCCTCCAAACAACTTCAGGTCTTGCTGGCATCAGTTAGGTTTAGTGTTCCTGACTCCGCTATAAGAAAAATGGCATCCATGAGACATGTTACAAAAGAACACAAAGGCAACTTTTTGGAAGATGTTCCGGTTTAAATTCAATTGAGATGCTTTGCTGTTACCTTAAACAGGCATTGCATGCTAGGAAACCCTCCAATATGGCAAAGTTGAACAATTCTGCAAAGAAGCTTTGTCTAAAATATCTCCACAGTGGTGTTAAAGTATCATCACCAATGATCTCAAACGCTTAATTTCAGTTCATGCTGCCAAAGTTGGTGCAACTCACTTAGGTTCATATTGTTTTTCGGTTGCGCTTAATGACCAATTCATTAAAATTGTACACTAATTCAAGCAAATTTGCATTATTTAGGAATACTCGTGCTAGCTGTCCTGAAGACATTCTATGCATACTTGGTAGAACAGACAGATGTAGCGGCTTCACCAGCCATATCTTCAACTGAGTGACATATTAATCTTTGAATAATATGTTTAGCGTATTATGTAACATAATATCATGAGTGTTCAATTCCAATGGCATGTGACAAATCTCTAAATAGGTATTGTGCAAGCAAAGATTGTTCGGCGCCAAGAGGCCTTCCTTGAAGCATGAAAAGTGCTTACTGTCCGATTCGTTAGTTCTGCTCGGTGATTGAGGTCATCGCCCCCGGCATGCGGCTAGCCCTCGTGTAGTATACCCCAGAGGTTGCGTAGCTCTCTGTTACTGCCCCGTTTTGCAGCAAGGGTGGCGATAGGAAGGTGAGGAAGTCATCCACATGGCACGTGCTTGCAACTTTCAATCTGTGCCCCTTTGGGGGTAAATGGAAAACAAACACCTAATCTCCAGATGGACCAGGGGGCTCTGGGATGGGGCAGAACTCATCAAGATCTGACAGCAGTGCCAAAATGTTTTCCTCAGCGGCGCTTTAGAGGTTTTAGGGATAAAGCGGCAATATGCGTCCAGTTCATTTTGTGCCGCCTGATAATAGCAGCTGGAGCGGCAAATGCTTTTCCGAGTTCCTTTTTTTTTTTTTTTGCACAGCCGCAATCTCTCCCGGGATCTCATTTGTCGCATGCCCCTGTTTTTCCTTTCCCGCCAGGAAATTGTCAACTTCAACTGCCGCAAGCTGGTGGCCACCATGCCGCTGTTCGCCAACGCAGACCCCAACTTTGTGACCGGGATGCTAAGTAAGCTGAAGTTTGAAGTCTTCCAGCCCAACGACTACATCATCCGCGAGGGCACCGTCGGCAAGAAGATGTATTTCATTCAGCACGGCGTTGCCAGCGTCATCACCAAGTTCAACAAGGAGATGAAGCTGACTGATGGCTCCTACTTTGGAGGTAAGACGGGGCCTTCGGTCCTTCTGTCACTTTCACTGGCTATAGTGCATCACTCAAGAGGTATTTAGCCGCAGCCAGTGATTAATAGCAATATCGATAGCTGTTGATTATTTTTTGCCAGTCATTCATAAATGGGATTACATTTTATGCGCAAAGGTTCAGTGCGTGTTGTGTTTTTATGGCGATGCAGCTGTCATGGTTTTCAGTTGCTCTTCATACAGTCATTTCCCTGTCTACAATCTTTTCATCCACTATCTCATTTGGCCTGCATTCTTACATTTCACCATTCACTATCCAACCATCAACACTTTCTACATACCAGCACATGTTATCCCTGGCCTGGTCAACAAGGAGCCATGTATTCTGATTAAAATGAATCCAAACAGCTAGATAGAATCAAAATGCTCCATATAAACACCTCAAGACCTCTTTCATGGTAGATTTGGACTCCCACAGAGAAATAGGTTCCGCAAGTTCAGATCCTTTTGCAAAGTATTCCATGAAAATTCAGCAGAGTATTTGAATGCTGTCTTAGCTCTCTACTGACCTTAGGAACTGTTTTTTGAAGAATTTTTGAGAGCGTAAACCGTACAGTGGTTGGTTTTTACGTAAATATTCACAAAGATAAGAGAGGAAATGGCCTATAATACATTTATGAACAAAAATGAGCCAATCTGAGAGTCGGTGGACAAACAGAGATGGATATTTAGCAACGGCATACAGTACACAATGGTGAACACGATTTCCAGGGATCAGAATAGATCAGGTCCTATATACAGTAAACCAGGTATTTACATTTGGATGGACAAAAAGAAAGTCTCCATATGCATCCAGTTCCTGCTGATGCAGTTAACCAGCCTCAATATAAATCATTGCAAACATTTTTAAGCATTATTCTTTTATGCTTACAATTGCACAGAGAGCCAAAAAGATCTTTTTAGGTGGCATTTTATACTGTATTAGTCTTTTTTGAAAGATCCATTTGAAGTCTACTTTAACTCCGCACCGCCTTGCTCAACAAACCCGTGGTCAGGCATAATACAGTTAGTATACATACTGCCGCACGCCGATTTGCGCCCGAGGCTGTGCGTCGGATGCCTCTTGAAGTCAAATTAATGCAGATTCTCATTAGGCAGCGTTGGCCGCTCGTCAGCCCTCTCCCGTTATGTAAGCGTTCATCTGGTCGCTGGAGGGGGCCAAGGCGTGGATCAGGCATCCCCGAGGACGCAGAGGTTGCACCCCCCCCGCCCCCTCCATCATCACAACCACCCTCGCACACAGCTACACGCTGCATGAACTCCAGCCCCTCCGCCTCCCCCCTCTATATGTTCCTGCCGCACACTCTCGGCACTGACGAAAGCGGATTGGACTTTCATTCTGTGGATAATCAGAAGCCTCCTCTCTGCTGTTCTTTTCGTTCCCCCCGCATCTCAGTCTGGATCGCATCAATGTTTTAAATGTCAGCTGCAACCCCTCCGCCTCTTGTTTACTCTGACAAAATCCGTGTCATCTCAGTGTGACGGCAAAGTTTCCTATTTTAAGACCGCGCCTGCATATTTTATGCTGAGTTCGACAGGCACTATACAGCCGGGCGGAGGATTCTAAGAATACCTCCGCTTTGGTGCGGTTCATGTCTCGCAGGCGAGAATCAAAGGGTGAAATTTGGTTGTCTTTTTGGTTTTGCCACCGTGTATTCAAAACGGAGGGGGTTGCTGTCATAAAGTGTCTGTTCACGTGTCAGTGTGCCGAGCTGCCGGGCTTTTCATTGAAGTTCTGCGTGGAGCGGACATGTAGGGCAGAACAGCTCATTCAGACGAATCATCCTCTGGATATGACGTTGGCGATCATGCTTCGGATATTCTGCTTGTATGAAGGCTTTAAACAGGTGTGAGTGAGTTAACGTACAGAATGAGTCATAATAGCAGTGGTTAATAACCACAAATCAGGCTTTGTTTTTTTGTTTAACATCAGGCGACAACTCTCCCTGTCTAGTATGCATATACATGTGCATATTATTACATAACTGTTTTACCAAACAAGTAATTATTTTAAAATTTTATTCATGCAATATGTTTGTGATATCGTAAGCAATGAAATTTGGTGAATAAGAGTCAGAGCAAAAATGTCTTGACTCATTATGGGTTAGTGTTTAAATATTATTTTATATTCATTATTTTCTGAGAACCACTCATATGCTTTAAAAAAATACCCCAAGAACCAAATATTGGAGAAAACTTCAGGGACCCCTTCTCCTCTAGCCTACCAAATGGCACTTATCTTTTTTTATTAAATACATGCAGCGGAAATGTCCAACTCAAAATGATTTAAAAAAATGAACAGTTAATCAGTTTTATGGTTAAATACATAACCTGTCTTTGTAATATAGTCAGCCAGAAATAAAACGGGTGATATTACATGACCAATCTTCTGGAGTTGCCAGATCACTACAAATGAGGTTCCAGAGTTTAATAAATCAGACCCAGATGGCACATCACTCTGTTTTAAGCCTTGCACTGGTTGTCTTATGTAGCTGAAAAAAAAATAAAAAAAAACAATTCCAGAGGGTGAACATCATTAAAAAAAGTTTGTGAACCATTGCTATAGTCAATCAAATACCAGTTGAAATGGATTTGCAAATCATTGCATTGTTTTTCATCCCGACTTGATTGGAAATTAAGATTTGTCAAAAACAATAAGAGCGCAACGCTGACTTTTCCGTGATATGCCTGTAGCTAGCCACCTGCTGTTGCCCTGCCGGCCAGCTGGTAATGCCACCCGCATGTGTGTAGATGAGCGAGCCCCGGGTCGGTCAGTCAGTCGGCGGGTCGAGAACAGCTGGCCGAACAAAGCGAGGCATTTTCCTTTTTTCTTTTTCCGTTGATGATTTACGCGCCGCCGCCTCTGCAGCAAGGGCGAGAAGTAGTATGCAGAGACGGAAGGCTAAGAGAGCGGGACGAGCGAGGAACAAAATGCTGCCACAGGACACCATTAGCATGCTAATGAGCTGGACATGGAGGAGGACAGTAGGTCACACAAGGACCACAGCCAATGACGCACGGGCCCAGAACAGAAACACCACAGTGGATCGGAAAGCCACTCCTGCGCCTACTGTAATGAAAACCGATATATTCAAAATGAAGTGTATGAGTCACACTTAAATTTCTCCATCATCTTTTTTAATAACATACATTTAAACATTTAAATGTGAATAGATGAAATCTATTGAATAATACATTACTAATTTCCCCATCATGTTTATTATATTATATTATCCATCCATCCATCCATTTTCTAGAGCCACTTATCCTCACAAGGGTCGCAGGCTTGTTGGCGCCTATCTCAGCCGGCTTCGGACAGTAGGCAGAGGACACCCTGAGGTTACCATTCAATTTCGGGGCACACAGAGACAAACAACCATTCACGCACCCAATCACACCTAAGGAGAACTTCGTATGTCCAATTTCCCTGCCATGCATGCTTTTTGATGGTGGGTGGAGGCCGGAGAGCCCAGAGAGAACACTTCACACAGGAAGCCGGAGCAAGGTGGATTTGAACTTGGGTCCCTGAAATATGAGACGGATGTGCTAAACATTGCTCTACCAAGCCACCATTCTATTATATTATATTATATTATATTATATTATATTATATTATATTATATTATATTATATTATATTATATTATATTATATTATATTATATTATATTATATTATATTATGTTATGTTATGTTATGTTATATTAATTTAAAATACATATATTTAATAATTGTATTATTTTAAAAAAGATAAAAACAAACAATCTGTGATTATCTATTTTCCCTAAAAAAATGAAGACAATTCAAAATTAAAAATAATGTGAAACTTTTCACAAAAAGATATACAGTAATCAATTAAACTAAATATTAGTCTTTTTTTTTAATTTACCCTCCATCATGACGTTTTCATCATGTAGTTTGAGAAAATAAATTGTTCTTCCCTCACTATGATATATTAAATTTGAAGATTGGGGGTTATATTTTATATTGAGTTATCTCATATATACATGAAAACATGTCCCTTTTTTGATTGTTTTTGCTCAAATCACAATAAATGTTCCAGCCTTACTCCCAAGCCTCACATCTTTGAAATGGCATTTTCTTGTTTGAAAACGCAATGTGTTAAATCCGGCCTCGTCGTTTCATTCCAGCGTTCGCACCGTTCACACCCCCAGCGTGAGGGTGTTGCTCCAACGTGGCGCACACACCCTGCTCTCTTTTCACGACACACTCCAGTCCTGCCAAATATCACAGCAAAACTCCGGGAAATGAAGATTGAATCGGGACAAAAGAGGAAGGGCTCTTTTTGGTCAGACGTGAGAACAAAACTTGGCTAAAGCTTTCTGGGGGTTTGACTGCAACACAAGACAGAACCTAATTCAATTTTAAATGCCAGGAGTATTTTACATGCTTGATGTACACATGCAAGACAAGGAAGAGTGTTAAGAAAATCTCAGATTTTGACCTCACTTGGGCAAATTATGCCAAAGCTAGAAATGTAGTGTATACTCTGCTATTCGCAAGCTACCAGCTGCTGCTGGATAGTGGGCGTGGTTACACATTGTCTTTCAACAATGCAGAGTGACTACTCAAAGTCCCCTATCCTTGCCTCTTGAGTGCAAATCAGTAGTATTGCTATCAATAAATTAGGACAAGGATGAGCTAACAGGAAGAGGCAGAAAAGCCATGGTAATTGCTATGCTGTCGCCATGTTGAAAAATACCAGAATTAGTGCTTTAGTGCTACACTGCACTTTCTAAATGTGTCTGACTGGAGCCACATTATAGGAAAGTGTAACCTATGAACAGAAAGGTAACAGGTAAATTAGGAGCTGTCGAGACATCAAATGATACAGTTCTTGCACAGTAAGTACACAATTTGGCTGAAACCTGAAGATGAATGTTACCCCACATGTCAGCCAGGAAGAAGATCCTATAATGTATAAAATACTGTATATTAAATTACCCGCCTTGAAATTAGTAGGTTCATACCACTGTTTGGGACATACATTTTGGATTTTATGCCCTGTATAAATACATGTATTCCTTGCTAAACTGAAAATCAAGCAGTGTTTGCCGTTAGATTTTTCTAAACTTTCTGGGAATTGTTTTTGGGGCAGGTTTGTTAGCCCTAAAATACATATTTCACCAAGGTGCACACTTTACCGAAAATATCTTTAAAAAAAATACAATTTGGATATTGGAGCTTTTCATTGGACAATGACCATATGGCCATGTTATTTGCAATGGTTAACCAAGCTTGAATGACATAACTTTATGACTCTAAATGCGCTGTTACTAGACAAGCTACTTATAAAATAAGTTGATATATTTACGGGGGGAAAAAAAAAAAAGAGTAGAAAACCTTAATTAAAATAAACGTGCAGAGCTTAGCCATGCAGGTTTTCTCGCTCTTGGACACATTTACACATATGTTTGACACTTACGTCCATACTCATTAACAACTTGAGTGGTAATACAGTATGGACATGCTGACACATGGTATTGAGTCTGTAGAAACGCTAATGCAAAGTGGTTCAATCCCTTCATATTGTGTAGGGAGGCCTAAAGGCTAAAAAAGGAGCAGCTCAGTTGGTGCAATGCAGCGATGCAGTGTGATGCTTGACAGGACCCGACTGCATTGCATTAAGAGGCCATTAGCTGCACGGCGGATGATAAATGGGCCCCGCGTTGCTCAAGTGACAGAGTTTATTTACACTCGACATAAGCGTCTCCTTTTGTACCTTCATGTTGACGGTTCATCTCCATGCTAATGTGTCACTTGAGTTACTTTTAGTTAAGCCGGGCCCGCAAATGCAGACTGGCCAATCAAAGCAGACAATTGGACTACTACATACTAAAATTAAGATAAACCTATGTGGTCATCTGCAAAGTCATCGCTGAATCCTTAATACCTCCAGTAAGTCTCTTCCCCTGTTAGCAATGTCCATGTATCATTTATGAAGTAATCCTATGCAGTTGTCGTTATTTAACACTCGGAGCAGGCACCGATCCACATCGACTGTTCAGAATTTCAGTGCATTGCGCGCTCTGCCTCATAGTACTGCACAGGTCAACTAAAACGGTAAAGTTATGTCTATACGATATTAGAATATAAGTTTTCTTTTATTATATATCAGGATTTTTTTTTTCCTATTCCAAAACCGCTGTCAAGCCCCAACTCAACTGAGGGCTGGACATTGATGAGTGTCTGGAAAGTTCTCACTCTTGTCTGGGTTTGTCCACAATCGTCAACATTCATCACCAAATAACACTTCAGGGGTGTTTTGTGTTAGTAATTAACATGGTTTAAAGCTCCAAGAAGTTGAATGTCCATAATAGGGGACATTGAAGTTGTTTTAAATGAAAAAGAAACACGTTTTGGTTGGCTGCCACGGCTACGTTAGCGTTATGCACACATTCTTGGGACACTCCGATATAACCACGGGTGGAGGATTACTCAGTGCTTCTGATAGTAATTAGATCAACAAGAAGGCTTTGTTAGCCCAGACAGTCCATCCCTGCAGAGATGCAATAAAAGTTGTTTTTGTCATAATCAGTAACTTTATGTGTTGTTTTGTAACTTTATGCGCTGTTTGTTCAGATATTTGTTTCCTGTTGCCCTGCAGAAATCTGCCTTCTCACCAAGGGCAGACGGACGGCTAGCGTGCGTGCCGACACCTACTGCCGCCTCTTCTCCCTCTCTGTGGACCATTTTAATGAGGTTCTGGAGGAGTACCCCATGATGCGGCGGGCCTTCGAAACCGTCGCCATCGACCGCTTGGATCGCATCGGTAAGGGTCCTCACGACGATGACGTGCTCTGTTCTGACTGTTTTGGGATGTCTGCCTGTCATCGTGTCCTCGTCTCGTTGCGTTTGCCGTCTTCCCTCCATGAAAGCATCGTGTCCGCCATCTTGTGCCGCATGGCCTTGTTATGCTGTCATTTGTTCTGAAGAATTAACAAACATCTTGGAACCAGCATTAATCCTTGTAAAGAACCAATCTTTATGGTTGGATTAACTGGGGAGGAAGCGCATGCCGCCGTCCTGGAGGTGGTCAAGGGAGGTATTGACCCTACCCACCCTCACTGGACGCCCGTGAGTGGATGGAAGCTAACCTCACATGCATGTGTTGTGTGGCCCTCTTCCTATTCATCTGCACTCCTGGGTATGAGCAGCACCCCACCCCCGAAATAAAAGGGCCAAAATCGGGGGTGGGGAACCTAAAATATGGTTTGAATGAAATTGTAATAAAGGTCCTCGCACATTGACCCAAACGCTCATTATACATCATGATAAAAACGTGGTTTTTATTGTTTCCTTAATTTAGACCTGGGAAGACTTCTTGGCCCCTATTAGGAAAAAAGGTTCCCCACCCCTGCTCAAAATCAACCAAACACTAATTCACAACCAGCGACAGGAAACAGGAAGTCCCTTCAGGCTGGACCCTCCCCACTTTCCCTCTCGAGTATAATCTGGTTATAAAGGCAGCCGCATCGGTGCTTCCTTATTTTCAAATACTGATCTACAGAAGCTGGCTATCAAATAGCAAACAAGGTATGAATTTAAAAGGGGCACATGTATGAAATAAACTGGGCATTAATTTCCATCATTTGGGTTTTATAATTATTTTTGATTAGCTTTTACAGTGGAACCTCTGAGGTCATGCACAATGTTTCCATAGGAAAAATAGGGAGTCATTAAGCTACAGTAAAGCCACACCCAAAATACAATGTACATCTGGCCTTTGGAATCTCTAACTAACTTATGAAATGGTAATATGATTATTGCCCCTCTAAAAAAAGCATAGGGATTCATAAAAGTACAGCTAATGTACATCCAAAATGCAATGTTAAAATATCAAATGGTAGAATGATTATTGGCCCTATAAAATAAATCTTATTGATTTGGTTATTAATCTGGTGAAAGCGAAAATAAAGTAGGTTTTTTTTGTTTTGTTTTGGGAATTGAGAAAAAGCTTAATTTTCTAGAGAGAAAGGATTATGACAATTATAAGTTAACGATTTCCTGTAAAATAAGGAAGTAAAACTATTGAAGACAGTGACATTAAACTACAACAAATTTACACCTGGAGTAAGTAAAATCTGGATTTTATCACCTGTAGTTATTGATGAAGCATCAACTCCAAAAGGCTATAGTCAAAAAGGCTAATGACAAAAAGCCATTTACTAAGTGATTTATGACACTAGACACTAAAGCTATATCAAGATGACGATGACTAAATATACCAACTCCAAACTACAAGAACCGCACACCTGCAAGCAATCAAAATTACATCTGGATTGGATGACATTTTGTTGTTGAAGTGATTAATGACCTGAATAAAACAAAACAAAAGCAGATGTGAACGATATAATTGGGATTTTATTACACTAAACGGAGAGAGCAGAGAATACCACATATGTCAAGAAGTGTTTGATTTATGACACCCCACTCAATGAAACAAGAGAGGAAAGGCTCAAATGGGTAATAACCATCATGAAATGACAACCAACTGTGCAGCAGATATACACCTAGATTTGTTGTTGAAATGACAAATGAGCCTGGATTTACAGTATGTTATTATCACGCAAGCCATACGCTCTTCTCTTTCTACTTCATAGGTTCCACTGTACAGTATTATACAACAAATACTTTTCCAGCCTCAACCTCTTCTTGGGATGCTACCCTTTTTTACACCACCGAAATATATATATATATATAAACGTTTTTTGTTTTTTTGGCTACTCCAGTTAGCACACAAACATGAAAGGGTGCACAGGCTCGGCAGCTCCATTTTTCCCACAGCGCCGCTCACTCGGCTGGGCGGCTGGAGCCGAGCCCATCGTCTTCCTCCGACCATACGCTCTGCTCAGCGTTGTTTTCGTCTAATTACACGCTCACACAAGCAACCAAAGCACACCGTGTTTCCCTGTATTGTCATATGTAGCCTTTTAAAAATAGCACACAGAGATTTAAGTCTTAACGACACCCATTAGTGGCAAATCTTTTTAATGCAGTTTTTTATGTGCTAGTGGGAAGTTTGCAATGTGCCTATCATGATGTCAGTGGTGGAGCTTTGATGTGTATCTGACTGTTCCTTTTGCTTTTCACTGTCATGTCGGTGTATTTGTGCGTCCTTTTGATGCGTCAATACGCCCAGTTGTGGTCTTATTACACCAAGTTAGTGCTACCGTGTCAGGACACTCTGCTCCGGCTCGACACCGCACATTGATTAGCGTCACTCAGTCAAGACGACACGTGTGTTTCATGTAATGAAAACAACCTTTTCTCCAAGGAATGACGTCCGTGTACAACAAACATGTTGTGCGCTTCGTCTGCTGTGAGTACAGTTTCTATTAGAGCTCATATTCAGAGATTCGGTTTGAGGCATGGTGTTTTTCTAGCAAATAATTTGCCTGATAATTAACTGAGGCGTAGACCTATGTGTTTGTTTTTCCACATATACATGGGTTGGAATATGAACCTTTTGGGTGAAAGTTTAGATTAAAGTTAATACTCACTCTGGGTTTTGATGGTGAACTTAATTTGACATTCTCGAAATTTTGAACTTTTCAGTGTAACGTGCTCTACTTTAACAAAGAGCTGAACATCCAAATTCACAACAGGCATTTGATCAAGGAAGGACTCAGGACATTTTCTGTCTTTTTTTTTTTTGGCACTGGGATGGGAATTAAAATCCACACCCATGCCATTTTCTGGTAGACAGTACGTTTAACTAGCATTTAAAAGTTTAGTTTCATTAAAGTTTAGTTCAAAGTTTAGTTAAATTAAATCTGCATGGAATGGTTTTAGTGCATTTAGGTTCCTCCATGAGGCCCCTATCCTACTTCTGAATACCCGCAAGAGTGGTGGCTCTTTTGATCGCGTCAGGATGCGTTCAAGGTCGCCAACTTTCACAAAATAGTGTCACTGCTTTCCAAAATGTTGTTTGCCTGTACTGCGAGCGGTTAAAATAAAATCAATAAAACATATTGACAAACGTTTGACCTTTTGGCAACCCGTAGCGACATTTTGGCCAACATTGGCAACCTTGAATGAACATTGACGAAATCAAAACAGCCGCTAACTTTGCCGACACTCTCCAACGTTCGCCCATCAGTGGGATAGGGGCTTAAATGTCATCCCAAAGTTGAATATTCCTAACATTGTGAGTAGAGCATGCTTCCCTTTCTATGCAGGTTACTCTAGTGTGAATATCAGTTAAAAATTATTTCAATCTTGTTACAAAAGAGCTTATGGCCAAATCATACTTTGAATCTCCATCTCAAATTCACTACTTTTGAAGCAGTACAAAACTAGATGAACTTTAAATTGTCTCGAAAGAACTATTGTATTTTTTATTTATTGGAAATTTCTGTTATACAGCGAACTGGGTTTTAAGACTCATTATTTCACATTAAGGCAAACAAACCAGTACGGCAAATAAGACAAACCTTCTTTAACTTCAATTCTGCATTCAGCCTTCCTAAGATAGTAATTTAGCCAATTTGCAATCATTCATTGAGTGAAGTAAAGTAGCATACTTTTTTGGACTGTAAGGTTAAAGAAAATAGGAAAGAGTGTGAATTAAAGCTGCCATCCATGCATATTGGTACACCTGATTATAAGGCACACAAAATGAATTTAAGTGTGCCTTATAGAAAAAAAAAAAACAACAACAAAAACTGTACATTGTTGTATAATGACGTAAGTCCAAGGAGAAGTGGTTGCATTATTCGGTTAGGAGTTTGGCATCTAAATTTATCCATATGTAGCCTTTCAACAACATGATGCCCTTTAATCTGAGTGAAAATCTGCATTTGCCCTTTTTCCTGTTATATTAAAAAAAATAAAAAATGACAGCCGCCCGCCCACTCTGAGTGACATCTCTCAGAGCGGCTTCACTTCCTGCCCCACCCACCACCACCAACCAGGGGAGTTTGTCTCATACAAGGGAAGACGCGTGCGTTGTCATGACTGTATCGTTTCTCTCTTATTTATCTATGCATTTGGTTACATGCTTGTCTTGCTCTTAATAGAAAAAAAAACAGCAACAACAAAGAAAAATATAACGTGTTGCACATTTGACATGATCTTTTATCTATCTAAAAATCACCTGACCAGGAGTCCGTCTTGAGACGAGCTCATCTCGTTTTCAAGAGTGGCCTGGCCGACGAGTAGGCACCAGGTAAACACTTCATTTTCGTTGCAACATTCGAACAGAAGCTTAATTTTTAAAAAAATTAATAATAATACTGTACCAGTAGAGGCTGGCTTATTTGGATCCGCCCCCAGATTCATCTTCCAAAAGCTTGTCCCTCACCCTCTATTTTTCTGTACTAGGATGCATACACATAATTCCAACCATCCACACTGGCCCCGGATGGACACGCATCCAATGTCAACAAGAGAGGCAATGCAGGAAACAGATACCTCATTCACATGCCATTAATGTTTGCTTTTTGCCTTTCTTAGACTAACCACCTGGATTACTGCGCTCATTTTTAATCATTTTGTTCAAAGGCATCAAATCTTCGAATTAGTAAAATTTTACTAATACAATCCATCTTGTTTTTGTTGCATTACAATACTTACCCAAATGTACATCTTAACTTCTTCCACATTCCAACTTTAGTTTCATAAAAAAAAAAAAAAAACAGTAGCACAAAGGAACAAGGAGCTGATTTTCTGCAGTATGAACATTATTGAGTGATTTGCCAAATTGTGCTATAAATAAATGCTGAGTTCTCCTTAAAATCAAGGGTGGGGAACCTTTTGTGTTTATGCTGCTTGCAAAGGCTCTTGACCCGGCCTGCCAGGCATTCCAAAAATAAAAGGCCAACACATTTAACCTACAAATGCTTTTACTATATATTATTAGATAATTGTATTGTTATATTTTGCATGAGATCAATATGGCCACCCAGAGTACTCTCCTCACCGGAAAAGGTTTCCAACCCCTGCCTTAAAAGAATGCTTTTTAAAACTTTTTTTTTAATTATTTTAATTGAACTTATTTTAATCAGTGCACCTTGATCATGATTTCAGTCTCATTTGTTCTCATGCCTATGTTTCTGCTTGTTTGGCATGTATTCACGTTATCTAATTGTTTATTACAACTCTATTCATGTTTATGTTACAGTATGTTCATTGCTTGATTGTTTGGGATTATATATGTGTGGTTTCGTTTCTTTTTTTTTTGTTTTTTTTGTTTAATGTTTGTCTTTGTTTGTCCGAGGGGTAATGATCTTAGTACACATTTTTTGTCCAATAATTTATATTTTCATCATCCTTTTTTTTGTTGTTTTTTATTAAAGGTAATGAATGACATGCTTTTCTTGAACCAGAAAAAAAAATCTGGTGTTTTAATTCATAATTTCAAATTTTTTCAGAAGTTTGAAATTATAATTGACTGAAAAACTATTTCGGGTGACCCCTGACACTCACCCAAAGACAGTTGGGATAGGCTCCAGTTCGCCTGTGTCCCAAGCGAGGATAAGTGGTTCGGGGAATGAACGGCAAATCTCCGTTTATTGGGTTCACCTTTAAGTGTGTGATTATATGGAACAGATTTACTTAAAACTACTCAGGAGTTTCTTTTAAAGGGTTAAACATGGTCAAACTATATTGTTGTTTTTGCAGACAACAAAAAGTGTATTATACAACACTCTGCTCACAAACTTAACAGTCTGCTGCTGAATCTTTTGGGGATGAAATAACAATCGACCTATCAATGAATGGACTGATATGTTGGATTGCGCAAAATTGGCAATTAATTGTGGCACACTACATGTCTGTAACCAGAAGAGGCACTGTTGTTTTACTTGCAACTAGATATGATGTCATTTCATGTAAAAAAAAAAAAACCTCCAACAAATTATGACTTAAATTAGCTGTAATTTTAAAGGTGGCATTCTGTTTTTTTATTCTTTTTTCTAACAATTTGAAACCTTTCCCAGTTAGTTATCTTCTAACTTGTTCACAGGTGAGGCTCATCTTGCATTTGTAAAGATTTGTGAAAATGGGTTGTAAAGTTTATGGAGTACGAATTTGTTGTTGGGAAATAACAAGGCTCTTTTTGTGGGAAAAACGTAACATTACATGAAAAATGTCATATATTTAAGGGTAAGAACGCCTAAATTTTACTAACATATTGTGCAAACATGTATATCAAAACAAGACTAAGGTTTTATTCCTCCAAAGTATCATTGAAAGTCATTATAATAGTTCTGACAGTTCCAAATTTCAAACTCTGGTGGAATATGAGAAAATATGTGCCTACAGTAAGCAATAAATCAATTTCATTGTATTATTGATCAAGACTAAAAATGTTATCTAAATACTCCAAATTATGAAGGATAGGCAGTTATCAAAGCTCAAATGCAAAGATTTTGAACTTAAATATGAAGTACAACTAAAATGTACTCGGGCAGTGAGCCTGACTATCAATAGTCGACGTTTTGCGCTGCCAAAAGATTCAGCAAGTGAAGCAGACTACAAATTGCTGTGCACTCTGTTCCAGTGATCTGTTTGGAGCTCCATATTTTTCTGTTGTCAAAGCATTTGTGTGCGTTCTGAATTATTTACTGTTCTTCCAATCCGCAGAGCTAAACCCTGTCACCTTTAAAAATGCCATAAAAACAGCTTTGTAAGTCAACTGGTTGTCAGTAGTGCTAGCTGTAGCCTGTAGTGAGAAATCAGAGTCCACAGAGGTGACATCAATCCTTCTAAAAGCTGACGTGAGTTTGTTAGCTTACTGACGGCCTTGAGCGCAAAATCTACCGTCCAAGCAGAGAGGTATCATTCCCCCGAGGACGGACCAAGTCTTTATGATGGAATGACTGCGGCTGAAGCCTTGAGCACACTTGCCGTTCGCTCCGTCTTCTTTAGCAAGCAACGTTATGTCACAGGCTGTCGATACGCACGGCCCGCAGTGATCGTGAGAGATATATCCTTTGACGTGAACGGCCTCAGTCACTGCATCATCATGACGGGTCTTAAAAGGACAAGCCCACTGACCGCATTGGACCATAGTTTGCCTTTTAAGATCAGAAACGCTTCGTTAATGTTAGACATGGCTGACCCAATTTTGTTTATGTGTCATGGCAGTGTAAACAGCGTAAACATTTTCTAATTTACAAGAATTTTAGCAGTATTATGATAAGACCCCATTTTATAGTAAACAGTCCAATTTTGAGAAAAGTTGTGTGCATAAGAGACCAAAAAAGTACATTTCTGCAACGATTCGGAGGGCCAGTTCTATTCTGTTGTCATGTTTAGAATACGATGATGCGTCAGAAATGTCTTTCTGCTCCTCCACTTAACCCCCCAAAGTTGTTTAATGCTACCTATGCACAGAGATAGGGTCATGGTTTTACAGTATGTTGCCTAAAATCTTGCCTACCTTTTGAAATCAAATTTGCAGGAACTCCCAGTGAGATATAGCCTGTCTACCAACTTCACAAATGTACACTAAGCTTGATACACCCCGATATGAGAAGTGAGATGAGCTTGTTTTTTTCGCCAGGCGCAGTCTACTTTCTGTGACAAAATTACCTTTGTGTTGAGGCAAACCTATATGCTCCAAACACCCAGATAAGCACAACACGGCCCCTCACGTGGTAGACCTGCGCTGAAACAATGATGAAGATTGGCCCGTTTTCAAACTGAGTACCTGTCGACCAAAATACAGCCAAAAATCTTTTATCCTCAGATCAGAATCGGGCCTCTTCCAAATATTGATCAGATGTCTGCCAATGGGTAAACGTATGGGATATAACCCATCAATGAGAGCTGCCATGATGCATGTCCAAACCTCGCGTTAAAAAATCTGAATTGCTTGCTGGGCCTGAGGGCCTTTATCACACATAATTAGTCTGTTTTCAGTTTGAATCAATTGTATTTATTAGGCTTAAGGGGGCTCAACAGTGCGTATGACATCCACTGTGGTAAGTTCTTTTTAAATGTATGTGAGGAATTATGCAATATTCTAATCTAATTGTGCGGTCTAGTTGGAAACACGATTCTGCCATGCGTAACTCTTTCATACATAAATATGAACGTCACCTCAAAAGCACTCTGTGGTAAGAGTGGTAGAATAGATCTTTCTTTTTTTCTTTGTCTTAAGAAGCGGATTTTCTCTGTGTCCTTACGTGACGTACGCTAGTCCTTGTGGTTTGAATAGACTGTGACTTTCAATTAGACTTAGGTGTCGTCTTTGGGAGGGAAAGTGTCCAGAGTGGTGACGCGTGGCTGCGACTCATCAGTATTCTGTGTTTCGTCAGCACTTTTCCGACAGCCAACGCCACACGTAATCTTTGTCTCCTTTTGTGTCCTTCACCCCTTCCGCTCAGACCCCTCTAGTTGCCATCGCCACCATCACCATTCAGTGTACCTCACACCACACGTTCTATATGACTGAGCTTACTGGATGTGGAAAAGGTGCAGCTTGAAGACATTAAAAATTAGCGTGGCCATTCTTGGCCAAGTACAGAGGTGGCAAAAGGACTCACACTGCACTTAAGGAGAAGTAGAAATATATTCAATTTAACTTAGTACCCGAATGTACAGATTCTGGAATGCATTTGGATAAAAACGTAATTTTTAAATGCTTGTTTTATGCATTTTAAACGTTTGCAAACATACAATCAACAGAATGAGATTGACGTGATCTTTTATCTACGATACAGCTATGCTATTAAAACAATGTGTTTTCTTAGTTTTACTAATGTTGTAAAATGACTTTATCACTCTTTACCAGTGCTGGGCAATCAGTCGCAAAGCGTGTTTCATGACGCAAAGCCTTGAGAAAAATACACGGATTGAGCAGTGATTGAAGCAGGTTTACGTCCATCGATTGGGGTCAGTAAAGATGGTCCTCCTCAGTCTGTGTATTTTTACGAAGCTTCGGATCATGAAGCACCCGCCGAAGGTGGACGTTCCCTCAGCGAAGCCTCACTTTGGCGAGGGATTGTCCAGCTATGCTGTCCACATCTGCTCTTACGTGGTGTTGTCAGCAGTAAAGTATGAAAAAGAAACCTATTTTGACAAAGGCGCAAGTATGAAGAGTACATTTAAAAATCTGACTCTAAATGCTGATAAATTGTGGATTATTAAATAATGATGGTAGCACTTCCAGCATTCCCTGGAATGAATCTTGCGTCCGCTATGATGTATTCATTTTCAGCTCTAATCACAGAATTACAATGATCTGCGATCTGCAAATTATGACCTGACTACAACAAAAATACAAGATATCTTGGGTCAGATCCAGCAGATTCGATGCTTGGTTCTCTTTTGTGCATCCGTCAAAGTCTTCAAGCCGCATCTTGATCATATTTGCTGTTCCTGTTCCTGTACGCCACGAGCCAGGCCACCTCACCTCTCTCAACTCCCCCCCAACAGGGAAGAAGAACTCCTTGCTGCTGCAGAAGTTCCAGAAGGACCTGAACGCCGGCGTTTTCAATACGCAGGAAAACGAGATCTTGAAGCAGATCATTCGCCAGGACCGGGAGATGGTGATGATGGTGGACCGCAAGCAGTCGGTCAGCGGGATGAACTCGACACCGATGTCCGGCAACTCCATCATTAACTCGCCGGCGCAACCTCCCTTCTCCGCCGCCTTCGGGATGAGTCAGTTCCAGCAGTCGTCGGTACCTTTGACCTACAGTGCTTCAGCTATCGCCAACGCCTCCGCCGCTCGCATGCTGCCGGCTGCCGCCGCCGCCGCCCTCTACCCCGCCGCCAGCGTTTCCCACCTCGGCTCCTCCTCCACCAACCCGCAGACGCCGCTCCAGGGCGCCATCATGTCGCCGTGCTCCTTCACGGCCGCCATGTGCAGCCCGCCGGTACAGACGCCACTGGCTAGCCGGAGCTTCCAGTACGGATCTCCCACGGCGTCCCAGCTGTCGCTCATCCAGCAGCCTGTCGGCCAGCCGTCCCAACTTAGCCAACAGCCGCCCGTGTCGTCCGCGGGCGGCGGCGCGACGCAGCAGCAGTCGCCGCAGCAGCAGCAGGTCCCTTCGCCCCAGCGAGGGGACGTCCACAAGAGCACGCAGGCCCTGCAGTCGGGCAGCTTGAGTCGAGACGTGCGACACTTGTCGGCCTCGCAGCCGTCGCTGCCCCACGACACCTCGCTCGGGCCTCGGGCGCACCAGGCCTCGGGCGACTCGCTGGCCTCCATTGCGCCCCCCGCGGCGACCGTGGCGGCTGCGATCCAGGGGATGAGTCTCCAAAGCGGCATTCGCACCACAGTTCCCCAGCGGGTCAATTTGTTCCGGCAGATGTCGTCAGGGGCCCTGCCTCCCGTGCGCTCCGCAACAGCGGCGGCGGCGGCGGCCTCGTCGTCGTCATCGGGCCAGCACAGGGAATCCCCTGGCTCTCGGAGAGATTCTGTCCTGAGCAGTACGGAGACTGACCAAGACAAAATGCGCTTTGCATCTAATTTATGATCCCATTTTTTTCCTTTCATTTTTTTTTTTTTTATCTTCACCACAGAGGAAATCCAAACTACTTCTGCATTGTTTTCTCTTCTCAGATAACCTCATTGAAATCGTGTACATATGAAGCCCATGTATAATATTTTAGACACATTGTCTCCCTACTTAAGAATGTATATTATACAGATAATCTTCTTTTCTTTAATGCCATATCTATGAATATATACACATATCTGGTATATGGCCTGTATGTGTGTGTATATATTTAATGTATGGATGGGAGTGTTGGGAGAATGCGCGAATGCATGTGACTGCGTGTTGAAATCCAATTATATTATATTTCGCAGTGGCAATTGAAAAAAACTGTAGGATAAAAAACATGAGTCTTCCTTTCTGAGAAATATATTGAATTATATACAATGTATGAATTTTTTTATTTCTATATTTATGAGTTTTTTTGTTTGTTTTTTTTAATCTGGAATGCATTATGGATTGTGACTTCCTTTTCCATCAACCAGGAAGAGGAGGAGACGCAGCGTTTAGCGCCACTGTGGAATCATAACTTGCAAATCATCTTTAAAAAAACAAAAAAAACAGAACAAACAAAAACAAGCACACATTCACACAATGGAATTTTCTGGACTTTCAAAAACCCAAACTATACGGAAAGTGTTTGCAACCTTGACAGTGTTAAGAGAATGACTAACAGAAAATGCTGCTTTAAGACGAGCATGACGAAAGAACGGATGGGTGTGTTTGTTTTCTATTCCTCGTTTGGGATGGTTGAAATGTGACGTAACGACGAAAGAGAAAAAAGAAAACTCTGTGTATATTTATAATATTTATAAACTAAAGAATTACCACCATTATGCAATAGACTGTGACAAAAAGATTACCTAACCGTGTGCTGTAAATAATTTTTGTAGAGCTAGTATTTACAGATACTGTGTGTTGCATTCTCTCTATCATAAGCAAATGTCTTACTTCTGTCGGGAAACCTAGCTAACCCACCTGCAAGCAGCAAAGGTGACAGACGAACCTTAATGCAAAAAAAATAGAAAAACTTCAGCGTGCTGATGAACAGGCGCAATAAGAATCACATTTTACACTAGCGAATTTTATTTAGGTATTTACATGTCAGCTTTCATCCTTTTGTTTTTAAAAAATAGATACATAAGTTCTTTCAACAGATCTACTGTTTTATATGTCGAAATATTGAACTGTGGCAATGTAAGATTCCAGAATGTGTGTGTGTGTGTGTGTGTGTGTGTGTGTGTGTGTATGTGTGTGTGTGTGTATATATATATATATATATATATATATATATATATATATATATATATATATATATATATATATATATATATATATATATATATATATATATATATATATATATATATATTGGAAGAAGCTCAAAAACCAGCAAGTTATAGCAAGTTGAATGTTGCCAAATTGAAATCCTCAGTTTTGAGAAAAACACTTTTAAAATTTTGGCACATTCATCTTTTAATGGTGTGCATCGTCTACTAAGCCCTTCATTTACTTAGATTGACTGCCGAGAAATCAAAGTCGAGGCATTAAGGAGGTTGATTCTGCAAATTTGTGCACATTAAAAAAAAAATCATATACAATTATATATATATATATATATATATATATATATATATATATATATATATATATATATATATACACACACACACACACATACATACATATGTGCACACTAGCGAGTGAGAGGGATTACAATACAATTTAAATCAAAAACTGCATTGTTAGTCTAATATACAGCAAAATATTCTCATCCCACTGCGCTAGCTAGTTTAATGTGCACCATCAGCCTCAAAATGTCATATGGCTGGATGATTTCATATGGAAAACTTTTAGAATAGCAGTTGGTACTTCAGAAATAAATACATTTTTGACAGGGAACAAAATATGTTAAAAACACAATATGAAGTCAATGGAACTAACTTGAGGGTGTGATGCATTGTGGGATATCCCTCTGAAATGATTCAGGACTTTTAGCTTTACAAAAAAAAAAAAAAAAACTGCGGAGTGCGTCTGTTTTGCATTAAGGTTCTGCGTCTCCTGTGAATCCTTACCTGTGGGCTTAGATACGCTAAACCAACCCCAAAACAGACGCGCAACTTTTCTCGCAATGACAACGATTCTCTCAAGTTCACATCATATCGGCTGGCCATGTTTCTGGTTTTCGGATTAGTTCATGACTTCCTGCGCACTCCGTAAAAAGGTCGGTTCAGCGTATCTGAGCCCTTCCAGGCATGAGCGTTTTGGCTACCAGTTTGTGTCAATAGTGTATGATCCCACCGCCGCCGTCAATGAAAGCATGCACTGTCACAACGACAAAAAAAAGAAAAAAAAATCAACAATGTTGACGTTAAATGTTAATGTTGGATTATGTTCATTGTCTGTCCGCCTCGATGTCGTCTGTGCGACCATCGACTTTTCACATGAACATTCTTACGTATTCGTGCCTAAACAATAGCCATGTTCCGCCCTTCTTCGGTTCACCCAGATGTTCCTCTTTCACATCTTTTACGTCTGTGTTTTTATTGTTTTCTTTAGACAGGAAAGGAGTTTGCGACGACGGCCAAATGTCTCACGGCATTAAGATATTTCAAGCAGCTTTTTAAATTTCTCTTTCGCATTCACGCAGTTATACATAAAGTCATTTTTTGGAGGGGGGAGGTAGTACAATCTTAACGCAGTAATATCATGTAAAAACGCCGAGCTCTTTTCTTACCTTTTGTTTTTTGTAGCTCGCCACTGATGTTTGTGTGTGGAAACCGGCCAAAGCAAAAAAAAGAAGAAGAAAAAGAAAAATGTTGTCTTTGTTTCACAAATTGCACTTTTTGATTAGAAAGCTGAACTTATTCTTGGTGGCAGATTTCCAACTAGGAGCACTTAATCATCATTCTGCAATAGTTAAATAGGAATGGGTGACTACGCATTGCGGGACTGTTGCTTTATGCTGTTTTTTTTTCAGTTTTTTTATTTTTGTCTCATTTTTCTTCTACTTGCCTTCTGAGGGAGTGCTTCCCAACTATGTGCTTTCATTTTTTTTCTTTCCTCGCTCTACCTATCACAGATCCCAGATGGGCATTAATGGCAATGTAACAAGCTTACACATTAGCAGCATAGAGATCCTCAACATACCAGCACATATGTTTGTATGTTCCTTTTTTTTTTTTTTAGTCGTCGTTCATCGGTTTGTTTGGTTTAGGCGGAAGAAAAATAGAGATGCAAAAAGAATTTCCGCGGAGGACGAGAGCCACATTTCGGTTTACTGAGTTTCTTTGCGGAGGAAAAGAAAGATTAATGTAAACTTTCTTACAACAATATGCAGACAAACAATGTTTGTCAAAATATCCTTTTGATTTTTCTTTTATTTTTGCTTTATTTTGTTTGTAAATAATAAACCTTTAAGATATAGAAAATAAACGACATATTGTCATTCAAGAGGGAGTGTGTGTGATGGTCTTTTGGAGGCAAGCGAGTCCGGATACAATCTATCGATGTTGGGGAGAGGCTTCGGTAAGAGTCAGCAGTTCCGGTGAAATATCGGAAATACCTTCGGGATGGGATTTCCATTCATTACCTTTCAAGTTCCAGGACCAAAGTCGTAAAGCTGCCTACCCCAAAGACAAATTCCTTCCCTCGCAGGTCAAAGGATTGCTTTCTTTGTTCCGAGCATCACCAGCAAACAGTGCAAACGCGCATGACATAAATCTCACAAGGCTCGCTTTGGAACACTGCCGTTGCTTTGCGGCTGCTGTGTTATTACAGCAACGACAGAGCTTCATTCAGCCTTAATGAAAAGTAATTGTATACCCGGGAAATGAATTCTTAAAGCATGCGCCACTTCAACTTTTTTTTCCAAGCATTTTGTCTTTGTCACAGAGGAATCTTTTCCTTCCCCATGATAAGCTTAATTACATCCAAGGAGCTTTTTAATATTAAAACAATACATCAGTGTCTTTTGGGTTTTGAATTCAATAGCACCAAACGCATGATTATCAGCAGCTGACACTTTGTTGTTTGTTCAAAATTCCAATTGTTTTTGGACTGCAGACTCTTTATTCAGGCTAGGTGACCTTATTAGCATGTCTAAACATGGCAAATAGGACAAATCATAGACTAGAAACCAACAAAACAATGATAGCCATTAAGGTCTTAATTGGGCGCTCATTCAAAGACTTTCTACCCTAGAAGATTTATTAAAAGCTGACTTTTTTGTTTGTTTTCTTCTGTTATCCCCCTGCCCTTTCCATCATTCGACCCCAGAAGCCAGTTGCACTTTACAGAATTTTCATGAGTAACCAACTCCTACCATAAATCCAACAGAAAGGAAGCCACCAGTTTGAGGAGGCAATTTTGGACTCAATTTTGCTATTTCCAGGTGGATATCAAATAAGGATCTTGTCCAAGAGGTTTTGTCTTAATTGCTACCAAATTTGATCCTCCTATATTACTAACAGTAATATGGCCTGTGAGGAGCAAAGACAGGACACCTAAGATAAGAGGAAAAATACAAAGTGTTTCTATGCAAAAATGCAACATAATTACAACTCAGGAAACTAGTCTTGGAAACTAGACTCCAAAGGAAACTAGGGAATCTGCTTGATATGACAGGTTGAGAGCTCAGCTTGACTCTGACAACTCACTGACGACCTAGAGCTTAAATATCCTGAAATCAACCATTAATAACAATTAAAAAAAACAAAAAAACATTTGCACCGCATAGCAACTGATACATAAAGGAATAAATCACTCACAAAAGGTAATAAGAGGACCCAACATGACAAAGGTAATAAATACGTGAAAATGACCATTACGACAAAGGTGACAGATACATGACAATGGCGACTGATGTCATAACGGGAAAAGAATTAGGACTATAATACTTGTGGTCCAAATCTCGCCCAAATGTTCCTTGGCCCAATTCTGCCTGTGATGATCCCAAACAGAAGCATTATGAAACTCCCCTGTTTTGATATCCTGCCAAAGAGTGACACAGCTTTCTCTGTGGTTATCCAGGGACCATATGGCTCTTGGCAAAGACCATAGCCTGTTACCCCGCACCCCCTAGGGGCACTCCCCTGTGCCCTTCCCGGGTCCGTATAAAAAAAGAAAAACTTAAACTCAACAAAGATGCCCTCCAGAACTGCCGCTAATTTAACAAACTGCATCGTCTGGAACGATTCGTGCCTGACGCGGTCTCACCTCGCCTGCAACGCTTATGGTGAGCGAAAGCTTGGGAAGACCGGCGGGATGAAACCACATGATCCCGGTGTTCTTTTGGTCTACCATCTGCATGGGAAAGCGCAGAGGTAAGCTGTTTGGCAAGCAAAAAACATATGCTAGAACGTTACTCAAATGATGTTTTGGAAAATCGTTAATCTGGACTCATCTTATACCTCTAATTCAAGTCTTAATTATTCTACTATAACTTGTAGCGAGACAACACTACAGTAGATCATCAGAGGCTGACTAGACATACAAATCTGAGGAATGTTGACAATCGTTTGCTGATATCCACTGCTGCATATGACATCAGCGCCAACATGACCCATCCCAGGTAAGTTGAATGTCCTCTTATGTTTTTATTGATTGAATACTCCAGAAAATATAACAGCAAAGTAGTAACATTTATTTTTGGAAAGACAAAGTTATGAATAAGTCCTGCCACTATGCTAGTAGCAATGTAGATAGCATTCAAATCTTGCTGGCAGTTTGAAGACTACTTACCTTATGATTTACTCTTAATATTATGAGTCCTTGTAAATACTTTGTTCTCCTAAATGAAACTGATTTTCCACTCAAATAAGGCAAATTTGAGCATCTTCATTTTCATGCCAAGGCAAGTCCTTTTCACCATATCTTGGAATTTGGCACAATCGTGTTGTGCCTCGCTAGAAATTCTGGAAAAAAAAAAAAAATCTTGTTTGTTTGTTTGAATGATTTTTGGACGACCTTGGTACACCTGATAATTTGGTGACAGAAAGTAGAATAGTATTTAGACCAGGTAAAAGCAGGTGTAAGTTTTGACAGGTGGTGTTACAGGAAAGACGGACGCAAACGTGTGATGAAAGTCATAGTATTTCACTGATAAAGATATAAGCGGCCTTAGGTCCCTCCCACAATGGCACAAACACATGCATCTTATTTATTTAGTTAGTTATTTATATATTTTTATGAAATGCAACTCACCTTTCCTATACAAAAAAAAGTGATGATTTAATTCTTGGAAAACAAATTTATTCTTCAAATATTGAGACTTACTCAAGTGAAAAATGTGACTTTTAAGAATGACTATTGCTTTGAATGTTTTGACTTTCTTTTCATATTAGAACCATAACCTCATTCGATTAAAAAAATCATCCCTTGATTTTTTTCCCTAGGGAAAAAAAAAACAGATACAGGCTGCTGACATATATAAACAATGGCAAATTTTGCATTTATCAGAATAGATTTAATGTTAAATCACATGGCATGACACTTTGTTTTTCAGGTGTGGGAGTAATATACTTGTGTACTCCTTGACTGTATTGATTGATGAAGTCTTATTTTTTTGCTCTCGGTGTTATTTGTCTGCTCCAAGTCAATGAGAGCTGGAGGTCCTCGCTCATCGGGTCCTGATGAATCCGTATACTTGTTGTCTTCACCTTGTCCGACCTTGGGAAGACCGTCTAAGTTTTTCCACATTGTGACGGCGCCCCTTAGATTCGATTACCTACCAGAGCTCGTTACCGCGGAGGCTCGGTCATCACGTGTGTTGCGTGTCCTTGCCATGAGGGTGATTCATTTACTTGGCAGCAAGGACACAGAACACATGTTAGTTTGCAACTGTGTGCAACCGTACGACCGCACGGCCACCAGGCAGACATTTTGAATCATTTACTTTATGATATATTGCTTATATGCCACTGCCTTCCTTTTTCCCCATTTTTTTTCTTTCGTGGTTTGTGTTGTGGTTGGCGTGCGGTACCCAGATGCGTTATGAGCAACGTTGACCTTTCCAGGCGGCATCTCGCCTTCACGTCGCGTTTAACCTTGCGTGCCAAGGCCCGGCATCTCCACTAACCTCTGAGCAGAGGTTGTGGGCTTCTTGTTATCTCCTGATCCTTGAACACACACGGATGCTCTCGCTCACACATATGATCACATGAGTGGAATCATAGAAACGAGCATTGTGACAGCACAAAAGGGAGACAAAAGTGTGTCCATTTAGCTCAGACAAACATAATGTTATTACATATGAAATAATGTTCTCAAAGTGACTTATAGACAAGGCTTCAACAATACTGCATGATTAAACTTGAGTGGATTTGCCTGAACTTCTATGATATCAGTACTTTCATTTCCTTTCTTCTTCCTTTTTTCTTCTTCTTGACAAACACTGTTTGACACATTTCATGCTTGACTTTGCCCTACTGCTTAAAATTTGAACAGCTAAAACCAAGCTTGATATTTTGATCTTAGTGGCAGGTTTACTTTTGAATTACATAACGCTAGTGCTTTTTGAGAGGGTTTTCCTTTATTTTGGTAAGCTCCATGCGCTAATATTGTCTTTAATGAAAGACTACTAGATCAGTAAGTTTTTTTAAGCACACAAACAGCAGCAGCCATTATGGTGCACTGAGACGAACAATGGAGCTGCATGCCAAGATGGTCTTTGCATACATGTTTTTTTGTTTGTTTGTTTTCTGAAGTACTGTTGCGGTATGCTTTTTTCCCCTGTGCAACAAGTTAACATTTTCTTCATTGGAAATGATCTCAAACTTACCCTGTTTTTGGGAGGAGTCTGTCTCACTGGTTGCCATTGCAACAGTGTGTACGTTTGCAAGAAGGCTATATGAGGAAAACAGTGGTGTAAATGGTTCTAATGGAGCTTTTTTAAAAAAAAAAAATTATTCACCCTAATTTTTCCCAGCCCTCATATCATTATCACTCAGTATTATTTTGTTGCTCTGTAGCACCTAAAAAAATAAAAAAAAAACCCGAAACTTTTCTCTCAATTCCTCTCAGCCAAAAATTATATGATCGGTTCCAATTTCACGCGATCGGGATCATGACATTTCTAAATGAAACTGTACTTGCATCTTATTTGAAAATTGAGCGGATAAATTCTTTTTTTTCTTTTTTCTTCTTGTCCCATGGGTATTTAAAATTATGGCGCTGTGTCATTTTTGCCTGCTAAAATTAACTGTATGCTACTGGTACTACTATTACTGTGTTCAACATTAGTTGCCATTCTCTTAATCACTGACTCCATCTTCAACCAATAAGAATTTTGTGACTTAACACTAGCCATGCCAAACTCTTGTCGCACCACAATAAATCTTAGTGTAAAATGTATGACATTTGCCACAGGAATGTTTAATCTCCAATCCTTTCCTGCACCTCTCAGCCTCCGTCGCTGCTTCCGCTTCTATTGATGAGCCGTCAGCACAGCCAGTTCATCATGATCTCCTTCATGCAACGCAACTTCCCATCAATTCCATGCCGAGGATTCGTTTTCTGCACCGATGCTCGTTCCTACGGTCTATACTGCCGAATTTGCTGCCGCGGAAATCGCTTCTGCCGCCCCCATGTCACACATTAACTAGAAAATAGACATTTATTCCTTCATGAGTGTTTTTAAGGGTTAGTCAAGCCCTGATGAATGCTTGGGTGGATCACTGGTCAGATTTCCCTTTGACCCCTTCGCTTGTTCATGTTGTAGCCAGGCATTTCCGGGAAAGCTTTAATCTGACCTTGTTGTGGTGGGAACGGATTATCACTAAAGCGGTGGGAAGGAGGGGGTCTTGGATGTTGTTCTCCTTGATCGACTTGTGGAAAAAAAAACCCTGTCCTCCTACCCCTAATTATTTGCAATGGCTTCTTAACGTGGGGCAGTCAATGGCATGTTACTTACTTGATTAGAAGGACTCTGTGTCACTTCATTTGTTCGACTTCAGAGGATGAAACCATAGAATGAGAACATGGAAGTTGCTTAACGCTACGTACATTTGATAATTAATAAGAATTACTTCCTTTTTGGTGATAGTTTTATGCACGGATTAAGTGTTTTTTGTTTTGTTTTTTTTTAACAAGGGGAGGACTATTGTTTTACATGCACCTGATTCATGCAACCACTATAATGGTAGCAGGAGATTTAAAAAAAAATGATAAAAGTTACCTATTAGTAGGTGAAAAAAAGCACCTCGATTACATTCCTATTCTAGTTCCCTTTGTTTTATTGTTCTTTACTCAAGCCTTGAAACAACAAAACATTGTTTATTTTATTTCCACTTATTTCCATTTTTGTTAAAGTTTACATTTTATTGTTGAAAATGAAAAATTCTATGGACATTTTAATATTTTTACTGTACTGCGATATATGCTCTTCTTCCGATGTGATGGTGATCAATTCTATTACCTGGATAGTTCCACTTACTATATTTATCACTTTGTCATCACTGAGGTACAATACCCCCACAATACCCTCCCCATCTCCAACCATCGCCAGACTTCGTAGCCATGTGACACCTAAAGCTTCCCGCGTAACATTAAATAATCCCGCCATGGCTAAACCTCCTGCCAGATTAAAGCAAATCCCCCTACCTCCCATCAATTCCACTTTTGTTGCGCTATCCATAACTTTATTAACCATCTCATCATCATATCATGATGACCATGGGGGTGGGGCGAGTCCACCCACAGGTCGCGTCTGCTCGCCGTGCGTCTGTTTGATGTCACTGAGACATTCGCATGCACAAATCTGCCTGGCGTTATGAATTGAGAGTGACCTGTGTCTAAGCGCTGCAATCCCAAACCGTCTGTTAAACCACATAAGCGTCCATTTTTGTATTAATATTATTATTATTGCAGTAAGGAAAAAAAATAAAAACAATAAATACACTCAGAAAAGGATCTGATGTAATTCCATTATATTGCTACAAGCTTGCTACAATATCCATTTCATGGGTTTGGTCACAATGTGATTTTTTTTTTTTTTTTGAGCAGAGGGGGATTTAAGGCAGTTATGATTGTACCATATGATGTTTGTTTAGCACCGATTTACCTTGTTAACTTCATCAGATATTCGGTCAAAGGAATGTGTTGAAAATTGCTTTCCCACAGGGTGGGGCTTTTTCCAAATTTCCTTATGGTCTGCACGCGTCTACATTTCCACAATGAGCGTGCATCCATTTTTTTTCTACACTTTTAAAAATACACCACTAAAAAAGCTTAAACTGTTATTGCATTGTCTGTAATATGAGTTGTATTTGGTGCCCTACGAAGTCTACCTAGGAACAAGTGACACGGAATACACTGAATACTACACATGACTTGAATGCAACAATAGATATTTTAATTAATTACCCTTCTTAGGTTGTGAAAAATAAGTCGAAATAAAGGCCTCCCTCCAGGATGAATACCTCATCCTAAAAAGACGCCCATTTCTCTCTTTTTGAAGTGTCCTCTTCAACCTGAAGGGTCAGAGTATTTTTTTTATACTAATACAGTATTTATTTTTATTTAAATCTGTAAACTCCCAATAATATGTGCTTTAGTTGGATGGTTGCATGACAGATGTTTGTCTTTCAATCCAAGATATAATCTGAGGCATTAAGGTCACACTTGCCACAGCTTCTTTACTTCTTGCAGATCACATGAATTCATTTCATTCTTAAGAGCCTCTCATATGCAGTCTCCTTCAATGGCCTGAGATTTTCTTCTGCTCATTCATACAAATCTTCTTCATTGAAAAAATACCACATATGATTTCTACCAACAACCCCAAACATGTCTGCCATTTGATTGAAAAATCATGACCTTTGATTTTTGTTCCACCCCAGTCTTGCATGTGACATACAAATAAAAGGTGTGTTATCTGACATAACTTTCACCGCCTCTGCTTCGACTGCTGGATCCCTGCTCTATTTGACCCCAAATGAATGCGAACTGTGATGGTGGGTTGTAACCTGAGCATCAGTGATGTCATTTTAAATCGGTAGAACCTCTGACTACCAAATCTCTTGAAAATCAATTATTCTGTTTTTTGAAATAACCGAGGGTTAAATCTTGGTGGGAAGTGAGTGCATACTCATTATTTATCATCCATCCATCCATTTTCTTAACCAATTGTCCTCAGGGGGGTGACGGACTTGCTGGTGCCTATCCCACCTGTCTTTAAACAGCACAGCGGGATACACCCTCAACTGCCAAGCAATCGCAGGGCATGTAGAGATGAATGGCCACTCAATTTGGAGTGTCTAATGTACCATACTATACTTATATACTTACATACTGCTATATTTGCATTACACATGTAATAGTGCTCATTTCCGATCATTTCCAGATGATGCCTCAGCAATATCCATGAATAAACTTGAAAGTGGAACTGCCTGTTAGCTAATATGAGGCTAATAACGGCTAGCTAATAGCTTCCTGTTCTACTTCTTAGTGAACAGGCCAGGCATGTTTCATGCTTGACTGCCTTCTACTAAGCCACTATAGATTGTTTGAAATGATTCTCAGATAAAACAGCCTTTGTGATTTTTTGGGAAGATCTTTCCTCTGTTTTGGTTAGCTTCATGTGCTAATATTATCTTTAGTGAAAGCCCACCATAAATCAGACAGTGTTTTTGAAGCACCGTCGGCCATTTGGCTACAAAGTAGTGTAGTCGTAAGTCAAGCAAGTGAACTGTATTTTAGTCAACCTACTGTATTCTTAAAACCGATGTACCAGACATGGTCAACTTATTTCTTTCAGCTCTTATTCTAATCAAAATGAGGGGGAAAAAACCGCCCAAAAATCTACATTTTCCACTTAATTTCATCCGTTGATTTTCATCTGTCGAGTGATGACTCATTCCCCAAAAAAGGCTTCAAAATTCCTCTGTGATGAATTTCCCCTGCTGTTGTCCTTGTTTGACTTTTTCCCAAAATGTTGTCCGACCCTTCCCTCCTTCTGACATCTTGAAACTTTGAGTGACAAGTGTGAAGACTGAATCAATCACAAGGAGAAAAGTGCAAAGACTTCAGGGAGGTGTGGCTGGTGATTGACAACTGGCTAAGCAGCATCAACCATTGGATTGTTGATGATGTTGAAAGTGACAGGGCTTTTCCTGATTTTGACTTATTTGGTTCATATTTAGTTGGACACTTTCTATGGGGGGGGGGGGCCTCCGGCCTTTCTGTGTGGAGTTTGCATGTTCTCCCCAAGCCTGCCTTGATTTTCTCCGGCTTCCTCACAGACTCCAGAAATGTGCATGGCAGGTGTGCTGGAGACTCTAAATGGTCCTTAATGTTGGTTGGGTGTGTGAATGGTTGTTTGTCTCTGTATGCCCTGTGATTGGCTAGCAACCAGTGTCCTTGCCTACTACTCTTAGACTGCTGAGATAGGCACCAGCAAGCCTTGTGAGATTAAGCGCCTATGGAAAATGAATAAATGGACTTTCTATGGAAATTGATGAAAAATTAAAGGAATTGACACACACACACACACACACACACACAAAAACCATACAGTACCAACCAAAAGTTTGGAAACACTCAATTTCAACTTCAAATGGTTTCAAACATTTTAAGAGATCAAGAAACTCAAGCTTTTACCTCTTGATATTCCACAGCTGGAGAATGAAAGTCAGTCTTGGTCATAAAGCCAAGAAGCTGAAAAAACAAGATATGCAAAGCTGTTATCTGGGCAAATGATACCTGCTTTGAAAAATTTAAACCATAAGAATATTGAGTTTTGATTTATGTTTTTTGTGTACCATATAATGCATTATATGAATATTCATAATGTCAACAACCAAAGTAATAATGTACAGTAAAAGACATTTTTAATTAATGTAAAAACAATACATTTGAGGGTATTTCCAAATACAACCAATGACCACTTGAACCTTTTGTTTATCATCCCTCTCCTCATCCGGGTCACTTGGGTCCAGAAGGTGCCCTTGGGCATTAGCGGCAGGCTGGATGGGAGTCACGGAAGAGCGGAAGAAGATGTTAATCACATGGGAAAAGCAAAGTACAAAAAAACCCTGAAAACTGGCAGAAAATCCTCTTATATAACAGCACTGGTTTTTTTTTTTTTTTAATATAATTTCTTTTCTCCAAGACGTGGTGTTTTGGTAGCATTGTTTAGATCTGTAAAATGTCACATTAGTGCAAAGAGGCCTGCCGGAACAATCTCCTAATTCACATTTTCCCTGCATGGATTGCCTCGTTGCCGCCATCTGCTCGTCGGCATCTCTAGCCGCAACCACATTCTGCCCGTCCGAAGGAATTAAAGCAGAGAACTCGCATCCGTCTTTCTGTTTACTCTTGCTATTTTGTTACTGCGCTAAACTGGAAAAAAAGGTCACAATTTTGCAAGACTAAAATGTTATTAATTTTTTTTTCCAACGCAAAAAAACAAATATTTGGATTCAGTACTCTACAACAGTGGTTCTCAGATGGGGGTACCGGTACCCCTGGGGGTACTTGAAGGAACTCCAGGGGGGAACTCGAGATTTTAAATAAAACAAAGAAAAGTATCATGCAAAAATCCCTTAAAAATAATTATTGAGTTCGTTAAATGTTTCAGGAACATATAAGTAAAACAAATTTTATGTTCAGTAGGTCATTCAATTTCCTTATTTTAAAAACCCACATTGTCCCCCCATACAAATGGTTGAACTCAACGTGTCACGTACCATCTCTCGTTACCTGTCAAGTTAATGATTTATTTTTGTGAACAGTTCTCTACCATGATCTCAAAAGAGGACACTTGAAGTTGAATATTCTTCTCTGGACAGGCATTTGTAATTTTATGTTGTACTTAAGTTGATTATTTTTCGTGGACAAATATTTATTAATAATTAAGTGAATGATTTATTTTGTGATAGATCTCTACTTAAATACCCAAACAAGAGGCTTTATGTTTAATATTTTCTCTGTGGAAAAATATCTATTTTAATTATTTAATTTTTGTGGACATTTTTTTTTTTTTCTTTTTGATACCCGGTGTTGATTTTTTTTTTTTTTTTTTGTGGACCAAAAGAATGAAATTTGAAGGGTTCTAAAGTTTAAGAAATTGAACACTGATGGCATGTTTTAAGACTTTTTTTTTAACCCAAAAATGCTCGTACTGGTTAAGAGGTACTTGGCTGAAAACATATTTCACAGGATGTACATTACTGAAAAAAGGTTGGGAACCACTGCTCTGCAATATTGTACTTTTTAAAAGCACAAATGTTTAAAGGTTACCAATACTCTTTGTGACTCATAAAGCTGCAATCGTATAAGTCAGGTGCATTTATGTATTAAGAGGATAAACAATATAGTCCTGTGAGTATTGTGATGAGAAAAAAACGCTAACAAAAATCCAAACAAATCTTGGGCCACTTCGTTGCTACCATTCTCTCAAGAAGGTCCACCAGACATGTAATCTTAAAGGCCAGCTTCATCTTCCCATTTCTTTTTTGGATTGTTCACCACACGAAGCTCACTGTTGTGTATGAGGTCACAAAGGCTTCGAGGAATCCAATTCCCGTTATCTGCATCTGATGTGACGCTAGAGAGGAAGCAGGAGTTCAAAGCATCCGCCATTACTGTACATGCTGCAATAAAAACACATAGGGAGGGGTGAGATTTTGTTCTCCCAAGGACACCGGGAGGATATTTATATTGATCAGTACACGTGCGGTTATATGGAGGCAGTTTCCAATCCGAGGCTCAATGTGATGTCGGCTGCTGATAAACAGTTAAATCGGCTTAGGGATTTTCCTTTTTTCTTGCTGTCCGTACAATTGTGCTTCCATGTTCACCTTTAATGACAATCAAAATACAATGTCGGCATCACAACAGCGTTTTAACAGTGAAAACGAGTTTTGAATAACCCTTTTTGTGTATGATTTGTAACATTTATAGAAGAATAAGCCGATGTAAACCTGTCAAATGTCCATAGATCAATAATATTTTAAATTTAATATTATAAAAATGTGTGGATTATCATGTAACAGACATTGTGATGTGTAATTTCAGGGAGAGGGAGAGAGAGGGACAGAGAGAAAGCTGAGAATAATGTAATAATATTACAAAGATAAAATCATTCTCTTTGGGTAGCAGATGATTTACCGGTCGCATAGATGACGCCGGTGAATAGTGAGACAGTATCGGTATACGTGGTGCAGCGAAACCACTGAGGTGTTGAAATGACAGAAAGGAAATTGCTTATTAACCTGCTGTCTCACCAACAAGGTAAAAGCAGACAATAAGTTAACGAGGGCTCCACTTTGTTCCAAGAAATTGCAAATCAGAAATTGCATGGAATTTCTGAGAGACAAAACGAAATTAATTGAAATATTTCAAATAGAACGACAGCACTGTGATCGAGTGTTTAGCATATCTGCTTCACAGTTCGGGATCCTGAGTTCAATTTAAGCCGACTCCGGCCTTCCTTTGTGGAGTTTGCATTTTCTCCCCATGCCCGCGTTGGTTCTCTCTGGGCACACCTGCTTCCTCCCACATTCCAAAAGCATGAATGACGGGTGTATTGGACACCCTAAATTGCCCTTAGTTGTGATTGAGCGCATGAATGCACTAGGCTGGCATCCAGCTCAGGGTGTCCCCTGCCTACTTCCTGTAGAAAGCTGTGATAGGCACCTGCAAGCCAGCGACCCTTGTGAGGAGAAGCGTCGTCACAAAATGGAAGGATTGATTTCAAATAGGTGTGAAGTACAGGAAGAGAATTGAAGTAAAGTGATTGGATGCTATGATCTTATAGAGACGTTCTAAAATTCCAAATTTCTCTCATTTATGCGGACAGTATCTACGAGTTATTTTTTTCTACAGTAAAAGCACTTGCAATGAGCTTTGAGCAGTTACCTAAACTGATTATTTTTTGGGGGGACCAGGGGCTGAAATTATGTGATGCACAAGTTTACGCAAACTTTAATTTGAATTCTTATACCATTGTGAAATTATTTTATAGTTAAATGTAAGTGCCACAAGATGGTGACAAAGTGCTACTTTTCTATTAGATGGGGTCTGCTTGTATTTCTCCTCTTACTTCAACATGGTTACGCAAACATGCCACAAAATGCCACAAAAAAACTAAAATTGTTAGATAGGGCTTATGCCTGAGTTCAAAAACAGAACCTGTGAGTTTTTCCTGCATATCACACAGTATAGATCCAGGCAAAGAAAAAAAAAACAATTTCCAAGTTGTGATTGGTGAATATGTAGGAGACTAAATTAATCTTTCTGTGCATAACCGTTGTATAACTGTAACGACTTTAATTCTTTGAACAATTCAAGCTTTTTTGTGACCTTGCAACTCAGTTTACCAAATCATTTTGACTTTATTTGTATAACCCCATGACTTTATTGTCATAACGTCACACCTTCTGTTTAATCTGGTTGCAGCCATGCATGAGTCAACGACAGGTCCATTTCCATACTGATTGGAGTGCATCCACTAATTAAATCTATGCATATGCATGCGCTTGCTTTAACGCCGCTAGTGGTTTTAATCTAAAAATCCATGCAGATAGATAGAAAAAAAGAGGTAGCATAGCATGCTGTGATTTAAACTGCCGTAAGAGGATCATGAACAACGAGCGAGGAATGACATGCACAAAGTTAGTCAAGGGTAATGAAAAAAGAATTAGTGGCTTTATGTGGGCAAAAAAAGGCACTAACATGTTTGAGCGCTTCCGGCTGTGTTCTCTCTGTACTGAGCAGCTTGCTTTACAAGAAAAAAAAAAAAAAAAACGAAGTGACCTTGAGACAATAATGATATCAAAATAAATAATTAAGACAGTGTTTCTCATCCTTTCAGCTCGATTAGCGGGCCTGTTAACGCATCAGTGCGTGTGTGACGCCGAGACGAGTTCGATGAGTGCGACAAGGTGACGCAGGCTGTTAGCGTCAGTTAGCCGGTTAAGAACCGGGCAACTCTTCTCTGGCTGTGTGCAGACCGGCAGTGCTGCAAGCCAGCTTTCGGAAAACAAAACCGCACGGGGGCTGCCGAGTTGTCACAAAATTATACGAGGCTCGTCACGTGACACCCACTCAAATATGTGCTGCCTTATTCTCTCACATTGAGATGCATCTCGATGCATCTTATTAACTGTTTTTTTCTCATTTTATATTTGATAAATTTTGTATTAAATATTTCATGTTTTTTATAAATATTGAAAATGACAATTGAGCGATAACAAACTTTAATCATTAAAGTTTGTTTAATGGTCGAACTCCAATGCTGAATGTTTAATGCTGAACTCAAGAGAGCAGCATCAAAAACAAGCAGGATTGCGGCCCTCGAGGACTGGAGTTTGTGACCTATGTGTTTAAGATATCATCGATCATCACAATAATTATCCATTAAAGCACAGGTGTCGAACTCCAGTCCTCGAGGTCCGGCATCCAGCATGTTTTCTGGTTTTCTTTCCCAAACACACCTGATTCAAATGATTATCTAATTAGCAAGCTCTGCAGGAGCTTCAAAATGATCCCAAACATTTGAATCAGGTGTTTTTGATGGAAAAGGTTTGAAAACATGTAGGATACCGGCCCTCGAGGACTGGAGTCCGACACCTGTGCTTTAATGGATAATTATTGTGATGATCGATGATATCTTAAACACATAGGTCACAAACTCCAGTCCTCGAGGGCCGCAATCCTGCTTGTTTTTGATGCTGCTCTCTTTAACACACCTGATTCCAATTTTTTTAGCTCATAAGCAAGCTCTGCAGGAGCCTGAAAATGATCCTCATCATTTGAACCAAGTGTGTTTAAGAGAGCAGCATCAAAAACAACCAGGAGTTAGAGATCTACGCTTTAGAGACCTTTTTTAAATTTAAAAGACTACATCCTTGGAATTTCACAATTTTAACAGGAAAATGCGGCCTTTTTGTAGTCTTCCATGAGATCAGCGATCAACAATTTTGGAAAATGAGGCGGTTACTATCAGAAATCCCCTTTTTGGCTAGCCAAGTGCCATCAGAATCATAGCTAGATGAAGCTCAATTTGCAATCAACAGGAATGTAAGACATTACTTTATGAAGCCATCGAATGCTGGTAATTGACTATGTGTAGTCATTTGTAAACACCTTTTCACCCAGACAAGGTCTTCCCAAATAAAAAGGCTGAAATGAGCTTTTGACTTAAAAAGGGGGGGTCGAAAAAAATTGAAAAGCTAAACAGCGCTATCTGGTGAATGTGGGCCACTGCATTAGAGGCCCCTAAATGAAAAGTTATCTGCAATGAAGTAAGCCATAAATGAATTCCTGCGGAGGGTATAACTAAGCACCAAAATTGCATCACATATATGTACATAAAATATTGTACATATGCAAAAGCAGGAGTGACGTAAGCCGAAGTATGAAAATGCTTGCTTTGTTATTGTCTCTGGGATTGGGGTGTTGTGGATGGGGGCTAAACAAGGCCACGCCGACCAATCCCGCCCCATTTTCCCTCTATATATGAGAGTGTGAGCCCTAGCAACATCCCTCATTATCGGACAGCTCGGGTTGCTGAGGCATGGAAACGGGGAAGGTAAATGGCACAGCCTTGCCGCTGCCGCCGTCGTTGTGACGCACCCTGCTTGCACTAAAAGCTGTCATCCATTTTGTGGCTACTGGTGACGAGGGTGCTGAAATAAGAAGAGGAATGAAGGAGGGAGGGAGGTTGAAAGGGAGGGGTGCTGATATCTTGGCTGAAAGAGCCATCTAGTGGCAAGAAGCAGTACTCCCGCCATTCAAAATCGAAAGCTTGTTTCTATTGACAGTAAAGAATAAAAAAAATCTTCCGTGTCCTTGAAATATAGCCTTTGGTTAATATACAGATGTCCTGTTATTAATATGTGAAAGTTGCCCTGGGAGTATACAGATTTTTTTTTCACGTCTTTTCTGGTTTATGAGAGCTGTCATCATCTTGTGTGCTTAATTGTTTTACTTGTGAGGACAAAGAAAATATTAGTATGATGGGATCAAACTTTAGAGCCACCATCTGGGCCATTACCAGAAATTTGACTTTGGTCCATGTGTTGTTACAAACAACCAGTCTTGTTTTTTTTTGTTTTTTATTTTTCTTAATTACTCTATTTACAGCTCAGCAGTAAGTATACAGTGCTTCTGTATTCAACGTGACATCATGACTTCTTCATTGTGCGTTTCCAACTTCTTCCGTCATGTATATCATTATGAAGGTGTCGCACAAAATGAGACACTTATTTTCTTCAATTCTTCACACTTCACTGCAATCATTGCAAAGTTTCATTTTTATCGGCACATTTTCCTCTGGATTTTTGCATTTCATTGTATCTTTTATCATTTATTTTTAGTTCATTTCAGCCATGTTTATTCTATACAAAATATGTATTTATGAACAAATGGGAAAAATCACAGAAAAATTCCATTCATTTAATGCAATTTAAAGAGATAGTGAATAAGATTTAGACTGTTTTTCATTACGGACAGCAGGAGGTGCTGCATTTACCATTGTCTGTAGCTATAACAAACATGGCCGCCTCAGGAGAAGTACCAACCCCCATGTAATATCATTTAATGATAACTAGACCTATGATTACATTTAAAACATGATGTTGGTCATTAAGAACACATTCATTTGCAAGTTTTAGAAATTTACAATCATTTAATTGATTCTTTTTTTAATGAAAAACGGTCTAAATCTTACAAACTGTCTCTTTAAGGAAAACATGTTACATCGGGATACATAGGAAACCAAAAAAACAAATTATTTTCCTCTATTTTTTTTTACTTACCAGAGACCATGCTGACATGCATAGCAAAAAGCTACATATAATCGATACTGTTTTTACAAAATATATTATTATTTTACACCACATGATAATAGATTGTCCTCATTCCCAGACCTAAAATTTTGACAGGTCTGCTTACTAGTGGTACTAGTAGGACACAGATGTCACGGTTTTTCCTCATTATCGACATAGTATGTCAAAGCTGAGCTCCTCGTGCGCAAGAATGACTTACACTGAGGATTCTTAGCATACTATTAATGGTATGCTAGTATTGATATTAATTAAGAATATCAAATAAATACTTAAACAGCTTTTCAGACATTCTCTGCAAAATGAATGATTTAATGATAGAAGAAGTTATATCTTACCAGGAACTGACTTAAAGAGGTTAAGGTGGTGGCATCTGTAAAGTAACACCGCACACCTCTGGTTTCACACAGATATGCTTACAGGCCTCTCCGCCATGTAACACCGCACATGGGTCAGCCTGGCCGCTGGTTGCGCTCGTGTTCGTAATCGCACTTGGGTCATCCACAGGAAAGGGTTTTATCTCGAGTTGCTCATAGTTCAGTATTTAGGAGCATTATATGATGAGTGGAAGAAAGATTAGATTTGAATTGTAGATGACCAAAGTGTATTCCATCTGGATTTCCTCTGGTAATTTCTTTACACCAAAAACCAAGTAAAATGTTTTTTGTGATATCAGTTGCTATGGTCATTCATTTGTCACCTTTGTCAAAATGGTCACGCATTTGTGACCTTTGTAACATTGGGGGCTGTATAATCTTGTTACTAGTGGGTGCTTATGTGTTCCTGGATGTCTAAATTGCCATGCAGTTGCTATGGTCCTAAAGTTTGCTTTATGTCATATCCTACTGAGAACCAGGCTGTTCATTTGTGCTCACGTAAACAACATTATTGGTTTATTAATCGTTTGACTCAAATGAGCCACCCTTCTAAGTTCTGGTGTGCTTAGAGGACATCCTTGCCTTTCTAATGATATGTACTGTGTTTGGGTTGGAACACAATTAGCTTTTGCTGTCAAGCTGAGACAATGGACACAAATTCATTTCCTGGGTCTCAGGATGCAAGCTTGATACTTGACAGTACTTGACACGTTTTCAGAATGTTCATCTGAAGCTGTCTTCCTAATTTCTCTCTGAATTTCTCTCCTAATTTTCTCTCTGAATCTAAATTTTGGAGCCTAATTTTCTGTGTGGTTTCAGAGTAGGTTTTCCATGCAGGTTCACGTATTTACGAAGCTCTCTTTGATTAAGATTTTGTGCATCCTTCTTAATCCTCCAGATCCCTCTCCTGTCTGCTTCTGGGTTCAAATTGTGGTCCTCATGTGACGTTTTGAATACAAACAACAATTGCTGTCAAAATGTTTCTGCAGAAATTCCGCACACGTAAGACCATAGCGTAAAATTGTTTAATGCTTAGATTGAAGCATTTTAGACATTCCTGTGTCTTAGTATACCATCCGCTGTGCTCTGCCTTTACAAATATGTACATGTTTTACAGACATGTCATGTTACATTATACTATGCTAGACAACTAAATGAATAAATAAAAATTATTTTGACAAAATTGCAGCCAACATTGATGTATTAATTACCTGCTATCCAACATTTTGTCCAACTGTGTGATAGGCTGGGCTTCAATTAAAACCAGACACCATTGTTTCTTAAGTTTTTTTTTTTAAATAAGATTTTCATGATACACATATCATTATTAATATTTCGCTACAGAAAAATATCTGTGGAATAAAATGATATTGTTTGGAAAAAGATTATTATTACTATTATTATTATTATTACTATTATTATTATTATTATTATTGAAAGCTGTGCTTTGGGCTAGTCATTAAACTCATTTCAGAAACAATGCCTGAAAAAATTTGGTCCTGTTAGTATAGATTTTAAAATATGTTGTCAAAATGAGTCTGCAAAGGCGACTGAAAATAAGTGTTTATTTTTATCTATTTTTACCATTAATTTCGCAAATTCGGCGATGGGGCGTGCTCCTCGGCTAAAATGGTGCAAAGATGTGTTTATTCGCTCTCTTTTGGTCACAAAAGTGTACCGAATTAAGTGGCCGATGAGGTTTTCCAATCGTTTGGAGCTTCCATCTATAAGCCCAAGGTGGCGGCAGAGTTCAAGTTCTGAAGCTGGCCGCACTCGAACGTTAGAAAAAACAATCATGCTTTTTGAAAGTGAAATAATGAAAAATAATCACCATAAATCGCTACGATAGGGCCTCTCGATATACCACAACTTGCGCATGGCGAGTGGGAGGGTCCGCGGATGGCCGCTTGACAATTTTTGGTGCACGCACGGCCCCCGCATTACCACCGCGGGGCTTATTCAACTTGCGGGTGGCTGTGGGTGACAGAAGCCCGGATCGAGCGTCATGTTCCCCGGACGCGCTCGAAGGCTGCTCGCCATCGTCACCTGGATGTTGCTGCTCCTCCCTGGAGGCTCACCGCTGTCACAGCGCCAGGAGGACGCCCGATTCAGGTAACTTTCGGCCGACACTTTCATTCCAACGGGACCTCCCTTTTTGGTTGAATTACTTCTTCAAATGTTATTTTCCTGTTATTATTTTCACACTGACAGTGAAGAGTGTTCAGACAACATTTCCACCACCAAATACCCTTGCATCAAGATCACTGGGGAAGTTGCAACATGCTACAGGTAAGTGTTATTTAAATGAACTTTGCCTATTCTGAGTGTTATGATTTGTGATTTCTGTACTCATGTGAGATACTCTCATGTAACTACAGTAGAGACATCTTTTAAATATGTTGTAAGCCAGGGCTGTCCAAACTTGGTCCTTGAGAAACACTACTTTGCATTGTTTTTGAATTTTTGTTTTGAATTTTGCATTGTTTTCCTCCTCCAACACACATTCAAATGACCATCACATCAGCAAACTCAGCAGAAACAAGATAACGATCCTGATCATTTGAATCAGGTGTCTTGGAAACATCAAAAACCTGCAGGATAGCGGCCCTCATGGACTACCCTGTTGTAAGGGTTTCACAGCTATAGGACCCCCCCACCCCCCCGGATATCCCATTCGGGAATATGAGTGGATGCTTTAGAGAATCCTAAATGATTGGTTCATTAGACTAAATGAATGGTTAACTTATCATCTGGCAGCGTGGTGGTCTAGCAGGCATGTCCGGATCACAATTCCACGAGCTGGGGATGGAATTTCAATTTTGGTCTTTCTGTTTGAGGTCTGCATGTTCTTCTTGTGTGCCAACATTGCAAAAAAATGTTTAGGTACACTGAAAACTCTGTCTGGAATTGGCATGTGACGAATCCAAGGTGTACCCCACCGGTGATCCCCCCCCAAAAAGACCTACCAAGGTTAACAACACACATCACAAAGGCATCGGTGTTATGCGACGTTCAACTGTAAAATAAAGACTACAAATGGCACATGAACGTCAATACAGTAGCCATTGCAGACTTTTATTTTGAAGTTGGCCTCCATAGCTGCATTCATGGACAAGCGGCGAGCTTGTGTCCTCACAACTTTTTTTTTTTTTTCCAATCGGATCACAGAGGTACCAATATCAACTCACCAGATAAAATAAAAAAATCATAATTCATAATCACTGATCAAGGACGAAAGAAACAGTCAAGGATGCTGTCATTTTATGATATGGCATTGGTTTCCAGTGTTAGTGCCAGTCGTTAAGTATATGTCACAGGTATCAAACTCAAGGCCCAGGGGACAGATCCGGCCCACCACATAATTTGATGTGGTGAAATGCTATTTATGACTTCAAGTTTCTGGGTAAAATAACAAATTTCAAAGTAATCTTCAACCTTTACACATTTAATTTTACAACATCATCAACTGTCATGATCCTAGGAGTTGGCTGTGTTTATGTTGTTTTTCCTCCATCTTCAGGCGTTTTTAGGTAATTGCTCTTATTTTCTCCTCAAAATGTTTGTGCTGCAACGTGTCACTAAGATGCTGGTCTGCTATTGGTCGGTGTCACGGTGTCACTAAGATGTTGTCACTAAGATGCCAACATGCTAAACACTTGATCCTAGTGTGAGTTATAAGGAGATGTTTAGTATGGAAATGAAGCAGTAGATAATCAAGAAATATGAAGAAGTGTAAACTAGGTTAAACTAGGCTACCCTTGCGAGGGAATATGGCCATAACAGGCTCACGCCACGTCACTCAAAGATAAATAAATCCTTTATATATTTTTTTATTTATTATTGTATTTAATTGTATACATGTATATTATATATAAGTAGCATTTACTATACTATTTTTTTTACCAATTTTTAATATGTATCAACAATTTTGATGCTTTTTTACCTGCCTTCTTATACACAGCAGCTAATTACCATAGGTTTCTATTGCCCGCCATATGACGATTTTGCCTTATGATCCCAACCCCGAATGAATTATTTAATTCACTAGAGGGGGTTCACTGTATATACAGTATATCAAATGAATGATTAAATTAGTGTTATTTTACTTAAGCACTATAAATTATCCTTCTTGTTACTTATGTTTGCAATACCTAACAAACAGCCAATAACTTGGCTTTTGTCTTCCATTCTAGTTGTTCGTATGTCAATAAATCAAAATAAATAATAAACTTGCTTATGTTATCCATAATGATTGATTTATCCACCACAAAAAACTGTAGCACAATAAAATTAGTCCACTTTACACAGTTGTTAAAACAATTGTGGGTAATATGCTTCAGCTGAAGTGTGAAACAAGGGTGCAAAAGGGGCGGGGCAACATAGCATTATGAAAATTGGGAAACCCTACAAGAGTAGTTTTCATTAAAAAAAAGCAGACATTATTTTAGTGTTTGGATAAGGCTGAAGTAACTGCAAAAATAGTTTAAAAAAAATGCAAAAGTTCAAATGTTCAAAAGTGATAAGTGAATCCTGCAAGTAGCAACAAACGTTTCACCTTTTGCCTCTTGACTTGTGTCTGTCTTGCACAAAGAGCTAATAATAGCCGACAGTGATCAAAAACACAGCTAGCGCTTCTTTTACGTAAGAATTAGAGAGCAAAGATTTTTCTACATTTTCCCCAAAAATCCAAGAGAGAGTTAGCTTATAAATTAATGTCAGATTTTTTTCTAGGTCGTTTCGGCAGCTGAGTTTCAACAATCTTACGTCACATCATTCATCAAAGGGCCACGGCCGACCTCCCATCATGTTGGCGTTTTCAATCTATTTTGACAGAGCTGAGTGTTACTGTGTTGGAATTTTCTCTGGTTCTCTGGTTGACCATCAGCTGAAAAATGAGGCTGTGAAAGGCGGGGCAAAGCTTTTACTCCACAAATGCTTCTAATTGTATTATAAACGATTTACTAGCATAAATTGTGTGAGCGCTGTGTGCCAATTTGGCAACGATGTGGGTGCTAAGTGTTGTTGCTTTGCCACGTATTGAGAAAATTAAGTCTTGGCTTCACAGTCTGCTTCTGATTATTATTTTTAATTGTTTATATGGTGGGTTTCATGGTGGTTATAAAAAGTTCATAATTACTAACGAATGTAACTCATGGTCGTTAGAGGTAACCACAAGGTTGATCGCTAGACATTCGCCTGTGTAGCTCTTGTCGCAACGAAATTTTGAACTCTTCAAAACACTTACCTCCCCACTGCCGCTAAGCATTCTAGCCCAATGTTTTTTGACTGTATTCTGAAGGCCAAACTTCTTAGCTAGCTGGTTAGCATAGCATAGCAAAGGGACGCATACCTTTTGACAGAACACAAATAAAATCCACAGATTTTGTCAGATGCGCTCACATTTTTGAAACCATTTCAGCGTCACGGCGTCGCAGCCACACCGAGACGAAGGCCAGGCTCCCCATGCGCTAAGCAACAATGGCGGGAACCAAAAGAACACATTTGTAATCTTTGTTTATAACTCGTCTTCAGTGGGGGCGCGCGAAAAGGATGATTGTGCTGATTTATTGCGTGTGCGATGTTGGCTTTGCTCGGCTTGTAAAAAGACTTCCCCATAAAAGACTCTTTCCACTCTACAGCTGCAGCATAATTAATGTGCGGCATGTACAGTGGTTGCAATGTTGTTTTTAAAAATAATTCTGCTGTTACAGAGCTTTTTTCTTTTTTTTTTTTTCGCGTCTACCCCATGTTCTTCAGCTGTAGCTGGTGTATGCTAGCTGTTTCCATCAGTTCATCGAATAGCATCCCAAGGAGATACTGTACATTGGACTTCAAATCTAAAACACAGGTCTCACTTTTATTCCTATTGCAAGATGTTTTTCAATTCAGCAGTAAATTGGATCTATTGCTTTAATTTTGATCAAAGATATGAACGTTTTCTTTCTGAAGAAACAATTGCAGCCATCCATCACAAAGCTGACATTGGAAATTTGATGTGTTTTTGGAAATTATTTATTTATTTATTTATTTATTGTGTCTTGGTTGGTGGCCCTATATATACTATATATACTACGATCAATTAAAAAAGAATCTGAAAGTATGTTTTGGAAGTGTGGAACTGTCAGCGTGCCTGGCAAATATGTTCAATTGTCTTTGCAAGTACATTTGAACGTATTTACATGTTTGTTCAAACATTTTCAAATATGTTCAAACTGCAAATAATTGCAAATATGTTCAAACATACTTGTATGTTTGAATGTTCCCCCATTATGCCACAGGATATGCACATGTCAATACGTTGTGGCTTTAAAAAAATGCTAAACTAAAATCATGCACTAGAGACAATGATACATAATAAATATTAAAAATGAAGAATATTAATGTGTTCAATTTATTATTTTAATAGTTAAGTTTAATACCTGCGCAAATGCTACACTCTTAGGAATTATGCAACAAGTACATTCAAATGTATTTGCAAGTAAGTTAAAACAAAGCTATATTAAATAAGTTTGAAATACTATACTGTTCAAGTGAGAGATTATTAATGTCTGAGAAGTATGTCTGTTCTTTGTATTTGGGGAAGAGGCAAAGGTTAGCTTATCATTGGCGTTAGAAAATGTGGGTGGGACTTTTTGTCATATTTATTCTTGTAACTTGGTAACATTTTCTGAAAATGCTGTGACTATTTTCACGACACGCCAAGATTTTTAAATGTCAACGTTTGTAAAATTTGAACCTTACGTAATGCAAAATCCAATTCCACTAATGACTTTTGTCAGATGGTAATTTTCGCAAGTTAGCTGCATTACCAATCTCTGATCTAGTTAGCAGCATCTAAAATATATAATCGTCCTTTTCATCTTCATGGGAAAAGAAACACACAGATTAAATAGTCAAAAAAAACCACATCTGGAAGTATTGCTCAGACATGTTTAACAACAGCATAATGAATTACTAAAATACCGAATGTTGTTTTTTTGAGCTACTAATGTAGCTAAGGAAGGCTGATGGAGGGAGTCCAGGTTGTTTCTCAACATGTCTTTGAGCAGATGTAGACACAGCAATCATGCCAATCTGAGATGCCTGAAAAGCATTTACACTGATTGGCAGCCGTCCTCGCCAGTGTAACATTGAAACGTAGCCTGCCGAGGAAAAGTCAAACAACCCAATATGACAATTCACATGCAATAAATCCACACGATCTATTACGATCAAGCATCGTAAAACGAACGTGCCTGCATTGTGTCAAAGCATATTAGGACTTTATTATTTTAAAAAAGCAACTATATTCCCGGAAAAATCTTGACTTTTCCTGTCAATAATATGGTTATTATAAAAATGTTCTTGTAACATTACAAATCAGAGTTTGAAAATGGAAAAAAAAGGAATGTTTATTCATAACATTGACTCATGTTTTTTGGCCATTAGGTACACCATATCGTAATATTAGGCACCATACCAATAAAAGAGTCGTTTTTTAAAAATATTTTCGTAAATTAGGCACAAAGTGTTATATCCCCGAATGATTATCGTACAACTGTAGTATTGTAGATTTTAAGGACTTTTAATTGTACGGCTAATCCTGACAGCTTTTTTGTATTGTTATTTTTTTTCTGTTGTATTTCCATCCATTTTCCTAACCGCTTGCCCCTCAAGGGTCATGGCTCACTGGTGCCCATGTCAGCCATCTTTGGGTGGTGGGCTGAATATACACTGAACAGTGACAAATAAACAGTCTCTTACAAACTCAGCTAAGGGCAATTCGGAGAATCCAGTATACATACCATGCAAGTTTTTGGGAATGTATGAGGAATTCTGCCAAAGCATCGGGACTTTTTCTTCTGTGTTTACTGTATTTACTCTGTGTTTCCTAATGAACACAGAGTGAGTGAAAGAAGTCAGTACCAACTGTGTGTATTAAATATTAAACTGTGCCAACTTTGATATGTGTCAGATGCAAGGAGGCAAATGTGTTTTCCATCCTGGTAAGAAACCTGGGAAGCCTGTCAGGTGAATGCACGCAAAGTGTCAGGAAAATGTCAACTCCTGCAGAGTTGAAAGCTGAAAACATCTGAATAGTGGACCAGGAAGAAAAGGAAGGAAGAGAAAGAGGTCGGGTTTGCAAATGATCCCGCTCCCCTTCTAACATTGACGTGTCATGATTAATTGATATCATCACAATTAATCAGTAATGAAAACACACCAAATTGTCGGTTATTTTTGCATTCTGATGAATTCTAAACTGAGACTGAGAAATTAGTTTAATACACATGCTCCATGCCCTGTGATTTAATGTGGCTATTGTTTGACGTAGTATGTTTTCATTTATATAAAACATTCCAACTGATTTTGGAAATTCGGATGAGGACAACTGAGGAAATTTTTATCTCACTACTACCTTTCAAAAAAAAATAATAATAATAATGATTTTGAAGTTATGAATTAAACTACTAAGTTCATTTTGAGTGCATTTCTCCTTAATTAGTCATTAATTAATGTTATATTTTGGATATTATCTGTTACATGTAGATGAAAATTATATTTTGTTTTTCGAAACTTTAACAGGGCAGCACAGTAGAAGATTGGTTAGCACGTCCACCTCACAGTTCACAATCCCAGCTCGCTCTGGCCCCCCCTGTGTGGAGTTTGCATGTTCTCCCCATGCTTGCTTGGGTTCTTTCCTGGCACTCTGGCTTCCTCCCACATTTTAAAAACATGCATGCTAGCTGTATTGGACACTCTAACTTGTCCTTAGGTGTGATTGGGTGCGTGAATTGTTGTTCTTCCCTATGCGCACTGCAATTGGCTGGCCACCAGTTGAGGGTGTCCCCCGCCTACGGATAGGCACCAGCAAGGTAGCGACCCTAGTGAGGATAAACGGCTATAGAAAATGGATGGATGAAACTATAACATATCGCTTGGAAGTTGGTTTTTACTGTACTGTGGTTGTACGAAACGTGCTAAAAACCTGGTGTCTTCTTTCAATCCGTTCCCTTTGACGGGAAGTGCCTTTGATGGAAAGATCAAAGAATTGGACAAAATACAGCACAAGGGTTACAACATTTTTACATTTTACATGACTTGCATGTAAAAATCTGAAATAACTGAAGATACTCATCTCTTTTTTCCCCTTTACTCTTTTTAAACCACAGCACTCTTCACTCATCCCTTGCCATATCACGGTTTTTATGGTCTACTGTATCAGAGCTTTTTAAATTGTATGTTTCTAATTTTATATTGCAGATGTTTCGCTATGTCGTTAGATTTTGCCGTGATTATTTTTCCACACAGGCTTATGTTACTGCACTCTTACGTAAATAAGTGCAAGCCAGGAGGAAAGAGTGAGTAAAAGACACAATGTCCAAAGTTTGGCCTCATTTCACACTTCAATAAAGAAGATAAAGTGCAATGCGTCTGCTGCAAAGCAGAACTGGCTTACACAACTGCACGTCTGCAGTCAAGTACTGTACACATTCTTTGGACTTTTTCTCTTATTGTTGCTACATTCTAACATTGCTGTTGCATTATTTCCTTGTTAAAAAAATCATTTAAAACCTTTTTACCATTAGAAAAGGTAGAAAAGCTTCTACATGACTCTCATCGTTTCTTGTCAAATTATTAAGGCCCCGGTTATTCTTGTGAAAGTAAGCTTATTCTCGTAAAATTACAACTAATTTGTAACGGATTGTCAGCACACTATACCTTCTTTAATACAACACAAACACAAATGTTTTCATAATATTGAGCTTTGTAATTTACAAAACACAATAATGTTATATTAAATTGTAAAATAAAAATACATATGTAAAAATATGAATAATCATCCAAATGTTTTCTTCTATATTCACAGTGGTTATAATGTTGTCTTTCTCGTCATTATCCAACTACTCCTAGGAGCATCAGTGTTTTTTTTCCCCATCAAACAATTTTTTATTACAGCATTATGGCATATGTAATCATGCATTTTTATTTCCAGAAAAGAGCAGTCCATCACTGCCGTACAACCATTTTGCCGAGGAATGATGAGAAAACTAGATGATGAGAAAAAAAAAAACAAAACAAACTAAGCATTAACAGAAAGTCGTTTTTTATCCGTCATTGTATTTATCATTCAGAAGTGGCATTTCCGTTGGACTGTCCGCCGGACACCCATTTTACTGACAAACGGTGAAGGACAGACTAGCATTTATAAAATGTCCACCTTTGATGGTGACGAATTCAACTGGGTAAAAAACGATCAACTGACAGTTAACAGTTTGGTCTCCCTTGAAAAAAACCGGCAAACTGACGATAATGCCGAAGCAGCAAAAAATTGAAAAACGCCTACATCTGTTTATTCCTATGATAGCATAATATTAATGTTCTACTTTAGATGGAAGATTTGAAAGATTAGCTGTGAGTGAGGGATGGAGGCATGCTCGATTTGCATTTATTGCTGCTCCTGCTGAGGCCGGACGGGAATCTAAGGCTAGACTTGTGTCTCCTCAAGTGAGGAAGATGCAGAAGGAGTGCAAACTGTCATCATAGCAGAAGGGAGGACATGTTAGTGTTAAAGAGCATTCCTTAGTGACAGATGCGGATATCATGCAGTGGCAAACATGCTGTTTGTTGCTTGCTTGCACTGCTCTAACACAAGGGACCACCGTGCAGCATTCCTAACTGTTTTCCTTCAGCACACAAAGATAGTGTAGTCAATTGCTAGTGTGGAAGTGAAAGTGAATTTTCCCCATTTGATTTGCTAAAAAAATGATATTGAACCTGCTCAACAATTGCAAATTGTTGAATAGGTTCCATGCTTACTTGAGAAAAACTCATGTGTGTAATGGCCACATGGGCTCCTTCCCCATTCTGTTGTTACAGCAAACATTTCCATTATAATTAGTTTTCTAAAAACTATTGGTATACACACATAATTGGCTTTTTTTTTTTCATAAAACCCTTTTTTTTAAATTCATAATTATGTTGTTCTAATCTGGAAGAAATAAAGAAAGTTTAGACTCTCAAAATACTAATATTTAACTATTCTAATGACATGAGGACTGAGGGACTGGAGGTGCTTTGGCATCCAGATATAGTCCAGCACACTTATTATTTCTAGTGTTGTGCATAATTAATCATGATCAATGGCATTTTTCAACAACTGTTTTTTTTTTTTTCCCAAAAAAGATTGGAACAGATATTTTTGGAATTAATCATTTAAAATATTTTGTTTCAAATGCTGTTATAATAGCTTTTTCTGATCCTTTAATATGATTATTTTCCCCTAAAATACAACTTTTTAGACAAAACGACCAAATCTGCCTCATTGTTATGGCATATCTTTTAGACTTCTAATGGAAACATTTATTTTGTGTTGCTTTATTTTTGCAATGAGGCATTGAGTACATTTTTAAAGTCAATGTTTCTCTCCTCTGTTTGGTTGCAAAATTAGCAGAGCTGCCACAGGAAGTAAATCAAAATAAAAATTTCATCTCCAAAGTTAACACTTTAATTTTGACATTATTTCACATTTCATGTGCCAGAATTACTCAAGCATAATTTAAAATACTGCGTAACAAAGGTATGCCTTGTGCCTACAAAATTGAGATTGGTTGGTACAAAACCATCCACTCGCTCACTCAAAACGAGCTCACTTAAGCACCAGGAACTAATATGAAACCAGACAACAAGTCAAATTCTGATTGTTTGTTTACTATCCAATCGCATTTTTCAGCAACATGTATGTCTTCCTGGAAGCCTGGAGTTGGTGTTCTTGTAATAATATTTCAAAAATATATGTTTCGCTGAATATTGCTGTTTGATTGATTAGTTGTTGTTGTTTTACAGTCCCGTGAGACACAACAGTTGATTTTTTTTTTCCTTTTTGCTTATTACAAATTGTGATCATTGTTACATTATATGCTTTATACCATTACATTCTAATTCTGGTAGTTTCTTCCGGTCTCTTAGTTATGGTTGGACCAGTAAACAGCCAGTCAAAATTTGCCCTGCTATCTGACTCCTGAATGGTGAACAATTGTGGCGTAATGTAACATTTGCGTGCGGGCGGTGAATTGTACATGTCGGAGAGTACTGTATATGCAGAATTGCAATAGCATGTTTCGAGCAAATAAGTGGACCTTTTCTGTAAGCACAAAACATGCATTTTGTAAACCATATTGCATATTATGTTTGTATAATTGTGGCAGAAATCTAAGCCCTTAAAGTTATTCTGTTGTGAAACTCTATAGTGTATTATGAGCACTTTTATTGTATTTTCCAGCCCTTGTAGTCGTCGACCTTATACAGTGGTGAAATTAGCGTTTTCAATCAAAATCAAGAAGTCATAATGTATGTATATTTTGCATGCTGGTTACCAATTGTGGAGCAGGTAACACATAAATGACTATATATTAGTCTTGCCACTTACTAGTCTGTCGCTGGACAAGGATGAAAATTACATGAAGCGAAAATTGATCCGATGGCAAAATACTGTGATGGCCAGGTAGAGTTCATCCTGGTCTGGTTTGGTCACCAATTGCAGGGTGATTCGGAGTGGACAGTTGAGTATGAATAAATCCAAATTCCTGACAGCCATGTAAACGACCATACATATAGCCCTCAAGAGAGGTTTGGCTTCCAGTTTGAGGTTTGGTCCCTGGAGCTCCCTTGGTTTTCCAAACTTTGCTTAGAAACCAAAACAGATTCTGGGTCAGTTTTTCTTTGGACGTCGGTTGACATAAGACAAAAAGCAGACTACACTTGGCCAGTGAATGGGCCATTGAATATGAACCCATCCAATGCTAGCAGCATGACTTTATAGTTTGAGGTTCAATCTCTGAAGCTTTTCGAGACTGGTCCAGTCCCAAACTGACACATTCTCCATCATTGTTTTTTTTTTCACCAGCTGACTGAAAACAGCCCTTGGGGTATGTTTGTCCAATTTTAGCTGAAATGCAGACTGCATGCTGGGTTGGTCATTATTCAATTCTCAGGGTGATTGTGAAGGGCTCACTGAGTATGAAAATAACCAATGCCAAGACAGCTGTGGGGATAACTACATCACCAATGGTCTTCATCTGGGACTTTGGCTCGTTAAAGGCCTACTTTGACTTACAAAGGTTTGTCCCTGGAATTCCTTAATGTGCCTTCCCAAACCTAAATTGAATGCTATTTGAACCAGTTCCTATCACTGTCCTGTTGAACATTGTTGTAAAAGATTCAGTGTGACTTTCATTTTGAGGTTTTTTTTTCAATGAGATCGTCAAGATTCCAATTCAGCATACCCAATGTCCCTTTGAAGACATGTCTTGTTAAAGGCTCAGGGATTTTTGTTTTTTTTCTGAAGATCATCATGACCACTGTCAGCTTTGCGAGCATAGTCCTGATCTGTGAACCACTTTCCTATCAGCTGGAATTTTGTTTCATTAAAGACTTACTTTGACTCCTGATTTATTTCGTTTATTTCCGAGACTGTTCTTTGCTAATCTTATGTTGGAAATCAAATAGGATTACGGATCAGTTTACAATTCCATTGTCAAAATGTTTTTCTTCTAAGGTTAAATTGCTGCTAAGATTTCTTTGGCAGTAGCTATATAGTATGGATTCATAGGGGTCTCGGTAAGGACTGTAGGCGATCCCAGATGACATAAAACAAAAAGCAGGCAGCAACCTGGCTGAATCGCGAGGGAATCACAAGATGATTGTGAATGGAGTGATGAGTGTGAATCAATGCACTGCCAAGACAGCGATGTGAACAATTACACTCTACTCCCTGGAGAATGTTTATCTTGTTAAAGGCTCTGTTAGACTTCCAATTGTCATTCCAGAAATTCCCTCTCGACCAGTCTTCCACAGCCTGGGTTATTTTTTTCATTGCCAGCTGACTTGAAAGGTGGACAGCACCTCTGAGTGACCGTCCAGTTGATTCTGTCTTATATGAATTTTAAGCAACCTCTGCGAAGTTTCTTGAACATTTTGGATTGTATCTAATACCAAGGCAGTCTAGTCAAATGGTAGCCCAAAGAATCTCATTCATGCTACTACTTGACAAAATCCGGAAACCAAGTGATTTAGGATTTGTGACACCAGACAGTCACAGTAGTTCAAGTCAAAAGTCATCTTTTTGGATGTAAGAAGTCAAGCAGAAGCAGCGTTTCCAAACCCATTTTTTTTTCTCCAAGTCAAAGTAAGGAACTGTAGTGATTTTGATTGATAGCTGAGATCAAAGGTCGATTAAGTTGCAGAAAGTCTTGCCGATTGCAAAACTTTATGTTTTTTAAAGTCATCAAGTTTGCGAAATATGCCTTCAGTCATTTAAAGTTCTCCAGCTGCCTCAAAGCAGTAAGATATCATCTGGTGGAAAAACACCATTCTTCAGCATTGTTTTACCTTTTTTTGGCTTCTCTAAGGTAGCCTGCAATCTTATAATTCCAAGGAATAATGAGGACACGGCTGAGGGAACGTCAGCACGTCAGAGCACTTTTACAGTAAGAACAGGGAAAATTGCTTAGGAGGTATTTTTAGATGAACCAATGGCCTCTCTGAGCGTCTCTTTTTTTCCTCATGTTTCTCTGAACGTTCTTACAAATGACCCAGATTCCTTTTTTTAAAAGTATTTCTCATTGGTGTCAGAATAACAGCTTAATTGTTGTAACATAATTATTGTCATGGTTAAAGTGTTATGCTTTTTCATTGTGTTAATCTAATTTTTCATCTCTAACTTTGTGCTTTCTGTATGCTGATGAGACCTGGTTTTAAATCGGGCTTCTTGTGCTTGGGAATTGCAAAAACAAAGATAAACCACACCCTGAATTGGACATTTATTGGTTGTTGTTTTTGGCATAATTTTGTAGGCTCCTTGAAGGGCATGTTCAGCAACTGAAGGAAGACAGGAATTAGTGCTTGTGAGAATTGTTTAGTTTACCACATAAATGGAAAGTGCCCAGCTACAACTGCAGCAATAGCTTATGATAGCGACTAAGATGCTAATGATGCAAGCTATAACAAAGCTCTTTGTAAAATTTAACTTGAGAATACCTCGTTTGAACAAGTCTGCGATGGACAGGATGGGTGATGTTGTCCCATAATGTTCATTTCTGACATGACGATTGACAAAACAGTATGTCAGCATTCTGCCTGATGGCTTTAATCAAAAGTTACCACTTGATACTTGTCTCAATTACAGCAGAAGATAAACGGTTACACTTACATCTGTTAAAAGACATAATGACTGAAGCTATTTTTGGTGTTGTGTGTCGATATTTTGATCCGCCACAATAGCACAATGCCTCTACATTAAAATATTATTTTTTTTTTTTTTCAGAAAGTGAGGATGGACACAGATCTTCACTAAAATTATTCGTTGGAGATGTATTTGATCAATTCTTTACAGATCTTAATTAATTAAATGCTCTTTTCTTCTCTTGACAGCACTAGTACATCAACTAAACCCTGATCCTCCGATGTGCTTTGTATAAAAGATTTAAACTTGCCGAACTTGAGCTCATCCCCTTTGCCATTCTGAGTGGAAGTCCAGAATACATGTTTATACTGTACAAGAGCACCTAAAATTCTCGAGACAGTTTAGCGTGAAAGTCTTGATTTAATATCCTATAATGTCTTCTTTACCAGTCGTGGAGGAGGTAAATTTCTTAGACATGATGCGAACCCTCTCCAGTGTAAACCGAGCAAGGTGGACTTCATGTGTTTACATTTTTACTCGAGTTTGCCAAGATCTACTGAGCCACTTCATGGCGGCTATCTTAATATCCAATAGCATAATTTTCCTAACCAGTCATGTTGGAGGTTCATTTGTAAGTGACACGATGTGAACCCCCCACAGTGTAAATTGAGCAAGGTACACTTCAGTCCATGTTCACAAGCATGTAATTGAATTTAAACGCAAGCTGCGTAAAAATCAAATATACTTCTTTTTCTGTGGAATGAAAACAAAAACCTTTTCACATTTCCGAGCACCCAGAATTTATTCTCGCTCTTTTTGTGTCATTGCGTCGACACGTTACATGACTAAATAACCACTTCTTGTGGTTTATGCGATGCGCTGGCTCATCATTCTTTGGTCGCCGTTCCCCTCGAAGACAAACCTTCAACACGCCGTCGCTTGTATAACCTCATCATTGCCATTTTTTTATGTGGGGTATTAAAAAGATTCATTGGTCGCAACAGAATGTTTTACTGTGCACATGAAAAGGGGAGTGTGGATGGAGTCCATACAGTACCATAGAGGTTTTAATAGACGGAATACCTGTAGAATCCATAAAAAAGATGAGTTGGATGAATTCCATTTTATAGGTTTTGGCATGAATATGGACTTCTATAAAAGACGAGTGAACATGAGGAAACACAGCGTGGCCAAAGTATAGAAAGTGAGGATGGACACAGATCTTGTTTTTAAGATAACTTTCTTACAACGTCAATCAAAATTGACTGTTTTTATATTTTAAAAGGTCCGTTCTTTTTAATACAGTAATGGATCTCATTCACAGAATAACAAACAGCAGATGTTTGAGAAGAAAATGGCAGCCGCCGTATTTGTGGAAATGATTCAATTATGGGTTGATTGCTTGTATATTTTACACACATTCAAAATAAGCTGGTTAATCAGGTGGGGGTCTTTTTAATATTGTGTGTTGCCAGCAGATTTTGAAGACAAATAATCTGAAAGTTGGTGTGTGGCTTCAGTGAGACGGCAAGAGAGTTGGAAAATATTGGCATCCATGAAGTTCATCACAGGATGAATCTATCATTTCGAAAAAGTTCCTTTCATGGGATTTGGGCCATTTCCATGTGTATTACCTGAACTCACCCCGACGAGGGAATTCCCCTGACCACCACCAAATTTGAACTGTCACTCGGACGGATGACACTACTTTGTGAAATTTATTATTTTTCATCTCGATCTTTACGAATATTGTACCTTTTTCATATTTAGCCAAGATGAATACAGTATACTTAACATATATTGAATTGCCAAGCACATGTATTCTAAATGAAGCCAAGTGTAGTCTACGGTAGTCTACTGTACTGTCGTCTAATCTGGTGGAAAAAAAGCAAAATATGTGTCATCTCATCAAGTTAAATCGTTCGTATTATTGTATAGTCTAGTCAAGTATACTTGTAATCAAATATACTAATCTAGTCCGGTCACTTGTAGACTTTTCTGTGTGTGGTCTAGTCCAGGCTAAAGGCACACCAGACTTTGAAAAAAAAATCTAAAATAATTGTGGTATATTTTTAAAGTGACTTTGAATATTTACACCTATAATCCTTAAAATTATACAGAAATCAAGAGTGTTTGATTGGAATGTGCCTAAATTTGTGTTTTTGATGAAAATCAAAAACATTTATCACTTACGTTTGCCTTTGTTTGAAGTCGTGTTTTGAGAGCAATCTTGTAAGATCCAAAAAGGTCATGGAGGGCTAAGTCTCATTACTTTATTTCTATTGGTACCGTGTTATCCACTCATCACCCAGAAGTGGGCGACATCATCCAAATTCTGCATATTTATTTGTTCAGAAGTGCAAACTTTTCATGTTCCCCAGGATGCTGCTTACATTCGAAGGGGTCAAAAAAAGACTCCCCCCTTATCCCTCATGCATGCCAAGAATTAATATATTAATTCATAATTATTTTCAAAGAGGTGGCTGTTAACTCAAAGCTGCAAATAGCCAATCATATACTGCCCCCTTGGTTAGATTAAGCAAAAAAAGGAAAGTGCTCATTACCATTTATACTCTCACCGGGATAGACAGTACTGGCGGTTAATTGAAAAATGGACTTTTCAACATAAACAGACAACTCGGTTATTGGCCCATGCGCTAGTGAAGTTTCTTCCAGTTAAATTGTTACTATTACAGCATAGCTGAAGAGGTGAAAGAGTGGTTAGCAGATCCGCCTCACAGTTCAAAGTCCCAAGTTCAATTCCAGCTTGCTTTGGCCTCCCTGTGCGGAGTTTGCATTTTCTTCCCGAGCCTGCGTGGCTTCTTTTCGGGCACTCTGGCTTCCTCACTCATTCTAAAAAACTGCACGATAGGTACTGATTTAGCGTAGTCTACTCTTTTCCTCCCTAGTCTACAATACCCGAGCATATTGTTGTCATGTTGAGCCCAGTCTTGTTTAGACTAGTCAAGTATTGTCAAATCCAGTCTTTTCTGTTGTACTCTAATCTATCCTGCTGTAGTTAACCTGTGTCCCCAAAAAACAGGATTTTAGGTACTGTTCCAGGCTGCGCAGATCGATTGAGGAATTTTATTTTTTGTCCCAGAGTACACTGTATATCTCCTGTATACGTGTAGCGAAGGTTATTAAAGTTTCGTCTCATCAAGAGTTGTCTAGTGAAGTTTAGTCTTAGCAGGTTTTGGCTTTTCAAGTCGAATGAGTTTTTGTTGCTTTTGTTTTGTTTTGTAAAATTGTTTCAGGCCACTGACCTCCTTGAAAAGTTGTTGTAACCTTCACACTGGTTGAAACATTAGCTCCTCCCCCACATCTGACTGAAGTCATTTCTTCAATTGTCAACACCAAAAAATTATTCATGAGGGAGGAAAATGTATGCTTATGAAGTTGTTTTGGATGTGTTCTAATCCCGCTTTGATTTTTCTCAAAAAGCAACAATGTTGCAATGTGTGATCATTTTCCCTTCATGCTAATTCAATAAAAGATGCACAGTTTGAGGGAAAGTGAACATAGATAAAGATCCGGTTTCTCCTGTGATGACTGGGGATGTTTGTTTTTACCGCTATCATCCCACTGACTGTTTGCTTATTCTCCTTCGGGTCGCACAGGAAGTCGTCCTCGTGTCAACTCTCTCAGGGTGTCCGCTTGTGGCGTTGCCCCTTCCCAGACTTTTTACAATACAAGGATTCAGTGTAGCCAAGATTGGGCAAGGCAGTGCTCACTGTGTAAAAAAAAAAAATCATTTTATCATAAAATATCATAAAATATGACGCTAAAGAACAAGGAAATCAGCAATGTCGCCTCTTGAACGCAGGACAGCACAAGGATAATCAAATGCGACGGTCACGCTTTAATGTTCATACGTCCCCAGTGAGCTGAGAGAAGTCGTCACGGTGTCTGGCAAATATTTCGAACGAGTATTTGCATTCTATTCCAGCGACGCACATTTAAAGAAAACATACATTAAAAGTACATTGTTGAAGCAAAATAATGTCTTCAAGCCAGCATTGTGGTTTTCCCTCATGTGCTTGATTTACAGTTTTTCATCTAACAGTGTTCTGACAAGAAATATGTTTGTGTAAGAATAACCTTCAGTAACTCTTACATTTGTCATCTGCAAAATCAGAGTTGACTATACTGCAACCATGTACAGTATAGCTTAATGTCATTAATAGCCTTCTAATAATTAATGTCACAGTCCACCATTTCAGCCACCTCACTTCCAGCTTCACCACACCCGCTCAGCCCTCCTTCTAATCAGCCTCGAACACCAACACCTGCAACCATTTACCCGCCTAGTATAAAGCCCGCTCACTTCCATCCACAACCTGCCAGATTGTCTCTATGCGCTACGCCGAGCTTTCCAGCAATTCCTCCTGCCAGCCTGCCTGTTGTCCGACCCTGTTCGCCCTTGACCTCCCGATTGCCTGCCGAATTGACTGGATCCTTGGTATTTCGACCTTGCCTGCCTCTGACCACCCGCTAGCCTGCCGTCTTTACCTGTATGCCCGAGCCCCCCTCCCGTCTCGCTCCCTTTGCCCGACTCCCCGCCAAACCCCAGCTCTCCCGACTCCAGAACCCCCCAGACGTCTGTGCCACGCTCCCGTCAGCTCCCACGACTACCCGCACCTTCTGTTCAATAAACACTCTGCCATTGCCCTTACCAGTGCGTGCGTGCTCTTGGGTCCTCCCTCGTCCCGCCGTAACAGTACAATCTGGCCAGTCCAAATGGACCCAGCGCGCCGATCCCTCATCCAGCCGTCATCCGCTCCCGATCATCCGCCCAATTTTCTGCCTCATGACCGGCCCGAGCCCCAAATTGGCGTCCCGGAACGCTACGAAGGTGATCCCGAAACTTGCGAGGCGTTCCTAACGAATTGTTCACTTTTGTTCGCCCTGCAGCCCCGAACATTTGCCTCCGAGCGCGCTAAAGTAGCGTTCGTCATCAACCACCTTACGGGCCGAGCCCGCTTGTGGGGAACGGCGGAATGGAGGAGACGGTCACCCGCGTGTGCCTCCTTCCAGGCGCTCGAGGAGGAGATTTTAAAAGTCTTTGGACTCAGCTACGCCAGTGCGGAATTGGGCCGGGGCCTGCTCGAGTTGCGTCAAGGCGACGGAACGGTGGCGGATTACGCCATTGACTTCCGGACGCGAGCCAGTCAGAATAGGTGGAACGGTCCCGCACTCGTAGACGCCTTCCTTCATGGACTGTCCAGCCGTCTTAAGGACGAATTAGTTTCTCATGAACTCCCAGTCACCTTGGACGGGGTGATTAACCTGGCGACGCGGATAGATATCCGCTTGCAGCATCGGCTACGCGAACTGCAACGGGAAGAGACGCACCAGAGGGCTTCTCCGCCGGCCAGAGTGAGCTCCCATCTGGCGACGTCAGCTCCTCCCGGTGGCGGGAGTGCGCCAACGCAGCCAGCTCGCGCGCCCCTGACTCCTGAAGAGCGGCAACGCCGCCGCTCCGCCCGGCTCTGCCTTTATTGTGGGGAACCAGGACACTTTATTTCCGCATGCCCAGTGAAAAGACCAATCCCGGTCCCGAGTAGCGTAAAAATGGGTCAAGTGACTCTTTCCCTGTCCCGTGACAGAGCCCTCTTACAAGCCCAACTCCTGCTGTCTGATGGCCCCCACACTGTAGGCACCCTGGTGGACTCTGGGGCTGACGCTAACGTCATTAGCCGGCAGCTAATGATTCAACTCGGTCTTAAGAGCTTCCCTCTGCCCAAACCCTCACCTGCCCATGCCTTGGACGGGCGCCCCCTGGGGGTGATAACTCACCAAACCGCACCTCTCTCTATGCGCCTGGCAGGCAACCATGAGGAAAAAATACAATTTTGCATCCTAGATCATCCGCAGATACCGCTAATTTTGGGGCTGCCTTGGCTTTGTCGCCACAACCCTCACATCAATTGGGAGAAGGGAGTCATTTTGGCTTGGGGCTCATCATGCCATCTCTCCTGCCTCAAGCGCGCATCTGTTCCTGATCCCCTCGCCGCTCCGCCTGCGCATGCCGATACCGCTGGTGTGCCGCCTGAGTATCACGACCTTAGCCAAGTCTTCAGCAAAGCGCGTGCAACCTCCCTGCCTCCCCACCGCCCTTATGATTGTGCAATTGACCTATTGCCCGGGACAACGCCTCCAAGGGGTCGCCTATACTCTCTGTCGGGTCCAGAACGGCAGGCCATGGAGAGGTATGTCAACGAGTCGCTAGCGGCGGGCATCATACGTCCTTCCTCTTCTCCGGCGGGGGCAGGGTTTTTCTTTTCCGAGAAGAAGGACAAGACTCTCCGCCCTTGTATCGATTATCGGGGCCTGAACGATATCACGATTAAGAATAGATATCCTCTTCCACTAATGACCTCAGGGTTTGAGCTACTGCAGGGGGCTGCCTACTTCACAAAGCTCGACCTACGCAATGCCTACCATCTCGTGCGGATTAGGGAAGGCGATGAATGGAAGACTGCCTTCAATACCCCGCTCGGACACTATGAGTACCTAGTCATGCCCTTTGGACTCACTAATGCCCCAGCGGTCTTCCAGGCACTACTCAACGATGTCCTGCGGGACATGCTCGACAGATTTGTATTCGTTTACCTGGATGACATTCTCATCTTCTCCAAGACGCAGGGTGAGCATGTTCTCCACGTTCGCGCAGTTCTGCAACGCCTGCTGGAAAACTCTCTGTTTGTCAAAGCGGAAAAGTGTGAGTTTCATGCCTCATCAGTGTCCTTCTTGGGCTACATAATCGCTAAGGATAGCATCAGTATGGATCCCGCAAAAGTCTCGGCTGTTACTTCCTGGCCAACGCCCGAAACCAGAAAACAACTGCAGCGCTTTCTTGGCTTTGCTAACTTTTACAGGCGATTTATCAGGAATTACAGCGCCACGGCAGCTCCTCTTACGGCTCTCACCAGCCCCAAAACCCCTTTCCGGTGGAACCCAGGTGCCGAAAGGGCCTTCCAGGAACTCAAGCACCGCTTCACATCGGCCCCAATCCTTCAAATGCCAGATCCTGGTCAACAATTCATGGTCGAGGTTGATGCATCGGAGACTGGGGTTGGGGCCGTTCTCTCCCAGCGGTCACGGAAGGATGGGAAACTCCACCCCTGCGCATTCTTTTCTCAGCGCCTCTCTCCCGCAGAGAGAAATTATGACATAGGAAACCGCGAACTACTTGCCGTAAAATCCGCCCTGGAGGAATGGCGGCACTGGCTGGAGGGAACGAAGATCCCCTTTGTGGTGTGGACAGATCACAAAAACCTCGAGTATATCCGTCAGGCTAAGAGGCTGAACTCCCGCCAAGCTCGTTGGGCATTGTTCTTCACCAGGTTCAACTTCAACCTCTCCTACCGCCCAGGATCCCAGAATATCAAGCCGGACGCCCTCTCCAGGCAGTTTGAACTTGAGGACAGTTCATGCCGGGACCCCGAGACTATCCTTCCCCCGTCATGTGTCATTGGCTTGCTCACCTGGGAGATCGAGGAGAAGGTGAAGTCAGCTGCCAAGGGGCAGACTAAACCAAGCCAATGTCCCAGTAACCGTCTGCCTGTCCCCGACTATCTTCGTTCCGAAGTTCTACAGTGGGCTCACTCTTCGAAATTGACTTGCCATCCCGGCATTCAACGGACCCTGATTGTCCTCAGACGACGGTTCTGGTGGCCCTCTATGGAGAGGGACGTGCGTGAATTTATCCAGGCCTGTCCCATTTGTAGTCAGAATAAATCGTCACATCAGGCTCCTTCCGGGCTGCTGCGCCCCCTTCCTGTTCCGCATCGCCCTTGGTCTCATGTTTCACTTGACTTCGTGACCGGTCTACCTCCATCAAACGGTAACACAGCCATCCTGTCCATAGTTGACAGATTCAGCAAAATGGCTCACTTTGTTCCCCTCCCGAAGCTTCCCTCCGCAAAGGAAACGGCACAACTCCTGATTGACCATGTTTTCCGCCTACATGGGCTTCCCCTTGATGTGGTGTCAGACAGGGGTCCTCAGTTCAGGGCGGCTTTTTGGAAGGAGTTTTGCCGGCTCATTGGCGCTACGGCCAGCCTGTCCTCCGGGTTCCATCCGCAGACCAACGGGCAAACGGAGAGGGTAAATCAGGAGATGGAAACTGCCCTCCGCTGTCTGGCATCCCGAGACCCTGCCTCCTGGTCGGCCCAGCTCCAGTGGGCAGAGTATGCCCACAACACGCTGACCAGCTCCGCCACAGGAATTTCCCCCTTCGAATGCGTTCACGGCTACCAACCTCCGTTGTTTCCGGCTCTAGACGACGACGCCACCTGCCCGTCTGCCCTTGCCTTTGCTCGGCGGTGCCGCCGGACATGGGCCCGAGCCCGCTCGGCCTTGCTGCAGGCCAGTAAACGCTACACTCGGACGGCCAATAGGCGGCGTACTTCGGCCCCAACGTACCAGGTGGGTCAGAAGGTCTGGTTGTCCACTAAGGATTTGCCCCTTCGAGTGGAATCCAACAAACTCGCTCCCCGTTTCATTGGTCCCTTCCCCATCCAGAAGGTACTGAACCCGTCAGCTGTGCGTCTTGCCCTACCTCGCTCGATGCGTGTTCACCCAAGTTTCCATGTCTCCCGAATCAAGCCTGCAATAGATAGCCCCCTGGTTCCCGCGCTTCCGCCTCCTCCGCCTCCTCGGTTCGTGGATGGGGGCCCGGTGTACACAGTCCGGCGGCTGCTCCGCTCCCGTCGCCGCGGCAGGGGCCTCCAGTACCTAGTGGACTGGGAGGGGTATGGCCCGGAAGAGCGGTCTTGGATCCCAGCCCGCCAGGTTGTGGATGCCTCCCTGGTCTCTGACTTTCACCGCCTTCATCCTGATCAGCCATCTGGACCGTCTGGGCGTCGTGGCGCGCCCCGGCGTGTTGCCCGCCCCCCCGCCCATGGGGTTTCCCCGGCCGTTGGCCTTTCCCTCCCGCCCAGGGGTGGCCTTGGGACGTCGGGAGCCGTCCCTTGATGGGGGGGTTCTGTCACAGTCCACCATTTCAGCCACCTCACTTCCAGCTTCACCACACCCGCTCAGCCCTCCTTCTAATCAGCCTCGAACACCAACACCTGCAACCATTTACCCGCCTAGTATAAAGCCCGCTCACTTCCATCCACAACCTGCCAGATTGTCTCTATGCGCTACGCCGAGCTTTCCAGCAATTCCTCCTGCCAGCCTGCCTGTTGTCCGACCCTGTTCGCCCTTGACCTCCCGATTGCCTGCCGAATTGACTGGATCCTTGGTATTTCGACCTTGCCTGCCTCTGACCACCCGCTAGCCTGCCGTCTTTACCTGTATGCCCGAGCCCCCCTCCCGTCTCGCTCCCTTTGCCCGACTCCCCGCCAAACCCCAGCTCTCCCGACTCCAGAACCCCCCAGACGTCTGTGCCACGCTCCCGTCAGCTCCCACGACTACCCGCACCTTCTGTTCAATAAACACTCTGCCATTGCCCTTACCAGTGCGTGCGTGCTCTTGGGTCCTCCCTCGTCCCGCCGTAACAAATTAAAGGTAATATATTTGCTAAAGTTTTCGATTATTTCTTTGAACTCCATGCAATATTTAAAGTAACAAAATAAATAGTTTTGAATTAAGATTGTGTTTTTAGAATCAGACATTTTTTTCAATAATTATATACCATTTAACAAAACAGTTTTTTATGTCATTAAAAGATTCCTCATAGTTCTTATTGTGGTGGGTATTTTTATATTTGATATTAACAATTTTAGAATGTTTCATTCCATATAGGTTTTTTTTTTCGTATTTCATAACACCGCATACCAAAAGATATTTTAAATTTATATATTTAAAATTTCAAAGGAACATACAGTATGTCATGTATCATATGTTTAAACATGTACTGTACAATCTAAAAATAGTTGATTTAAAAATGACCCAATAATGGGTCAAAAAAAGACTGACTGAATATGTGGGTCAATTGTATGCATATTTCTCAGTTGTTTTAAAAAACAACCCCGCAAAATGGGTCATTTTGTATGCTACAACCTCAAAAACTGTCAAATTGAAACAATAATTGGGTAAGTCATCTAACAGTATTTAGAAAAATGGAAAAATGTGGCAGGAAAAAGTGAGACTTGTCAAGCAGCAAATATTCAGGAATCTAGAGGAGCTTCATCAGGAGTGAACTGAGGCTGTTGTCAGTGCATCAAGAACCACTAGATACAGTCGTCTGCTGCTAAGGATACAGCTGTCGAATTCCATGTGTCAGGCCACAACTGAACCAAAATCAACATCAGCAGCCAATGTGCTGGGCTAAGGAGAAAAAGTACTGCTCTGTCTCCCTGTGGTTCCAAGTCCTCTTTGTCAGATTATATATTATAAATTACATATTGCTTAGAACCGACTAAAGAGGGGTAGTGCCTCACCAGTCATGAACCTCACCACACGTTGTCCCAAGACACTGAGGTTGACATCAGAGACACACAAATGGTTTCCCCAGGTAAAAAGTTTGACCAATTTATCGTTTAGCCCATTAAATTAGACGTTTATGGCCTTTTGAACATTGGCCAAATATAATTGGCCAAATTGGTATTTGCCAATAATTTCACCTTTTTAACCTTCTTTTACTATAACCATTTACAACAGTTGCATATAAGTAACATTGCTGTCATTATTTATTACACATAAATCCGTACCATAATCTTATATCCTTAAAAATGTACCAAGAAATGTTGATAAGGTCATTATGGGGACCTGTCATTTGAAACAAAGCAAATCTTAATTCTTACATGCAACGATTAAGGAAGCACTGCAGGGAAGTGGTGCAAATAACTGACCTCATTGTCAGTACTTTACGCATAACCTAAAGTCAGATTAAATAAATATCGTAAAACACATAGTGGAATGTAAACTGAGCATATAGTGGTAAATATGACAGCCATTTAACCCAGTAGTGGTACATATGACAAGAATTAGGGTCCTTTTATTTTCATTATTTGTGCCACGCAATGCATTCTGTTAACTAAAAAAAGATTTTTTTTTTTTTTAAATAATACAACTACTGCCATTCTTTGCTATTCACAGGGAAAAGGTACCAGGCTGTCTCGTAGAAATCTACTTATAATTAACACATATTGAAATGCATTGGTAGGAAACAAACTTTATTGAATAATAATTTCGTCCAACAATCTGCCAAATATTTGGTAAGCTGTATTTTTTTTCTCCCAAAAATTGGCACCACCTTAAAAGAAATCTTTAGCGGTCAGGCCCTAATAATTTCATCAAATTGGACCGAAAGTGTCCATCTTTCTGGGCTGCTCTTTATTGTCTTTTACCTCAAATCCCAAATAGCTCATTTGTGAAAAAAATGAATGACATCAATCATATTTGAACGGTGCCAAGCACAAAAGAAAAACAGCGTCCTTAATGGCTAAACAAATGCCGCAAGTACTACAGGGTCATCTTCTCTGAGTGAGCATGTTGTATTGCCGCGCTCACTTCATTGGGTAATTCAATTTTTTTGGTGTGTATCATTTCCTGTTTGAACAACAGCAACACCTGGAAGCACTTTTTGCAGCGTGTGAGCCCGTGATGAATAATATTCGTAATGCTTTGGATCAGAACATAGTGCTGTGAGGGAACCGGTCCAAGTCAGCGGGAAACTCGTGTGTCTGACCTGCGGACGGCTGCGCGCGTTTGTGTTTTATTAATAATACATGTCAGCCGTAATGCTGCTTTAATAGACATATTATACCCAAAGTTATTTGCTTCCGTTTTGGTGTTTTTCAGAAAGCAATGTTGCCGGGGCTTCAAGTTCGTGCTGGGCCAGTGCATTCCTGAAGGTAGGCACGTCTCACCCAACACTTAAAGTATGATGAATCAATTCATCAGTTACTTATTACGAATTTTGTCAAGTATGGTTTCATCGGCTTAAAAGTTTAGATGTGATTAATACATTCATCAGTTACATATTTGAAATTTTGTCAAATATGCTGACATTATATTGTGAGTGACATTCTCAATGAAAATAAATGTGATATGTTTTCGCATAATCAGCCTCTTAGAAAAGGAAAATTGGGATTTTGATATAGTATAATCCTATACTTAACTTTTTCAGTGCAATGGATGAGAATTGTTGTGTTTTAAAATAGTAATAACAATAATGAAACTCTCGTCATACGTTTTTTAATTGAGGGTAGCTGACACCCTTGACTTTTGCTTACCTAACTTAAGCCAAATGAGCACTGTAGTGATAAATGTGACCAATGGATGGCAGTGTTTCCACACTTATAACACAGATATTACCTACATGCAATTCAAAGTAAGAAACGGAAATCAAATTTTCATATGATACCACCCGTATTTACATAGACATACTGTAGGACACAATATTCTGTCAGCCTTGAAAGATGAGTGAAAATGCTAAATATACTGGCCCTCTAGAGGTTTTCTTTTCCGATAACGCTTGGCAATAAAGGGTTAATTCCCTTTAAATGATGTATAATACATGGAGGTAGCTCAAACATTGACAAAGGTCCAGCAATTGGAATTTGGGAAAAACACGTTTAAAGGTTTGGCGCATTCATCTTTTAACAGTGTGAATCGTTTAGTTATCCCTTATTCCCCATTACAGTTTGAACTTGTATATTGAATATTTGTCAAGAACTCAAAACTAATCTACACAATTTAAGCCTGGCTTTGTAAAAATGCAACACAAATAAATAAACATATTTAAACAAATAAATGTTAAGCCAAACTTAACATTTTCATTCACCAAACTCTGCCTGCTTATTTTTACCATTAGGCTCTATTTTTGAAATTGGCATTTTGCAAACAAAAGGCAAAGTGGGCATAAAGGGGGTCCAAAACATCTGTCCTGTGAACATTTGAAGATAAGCTAACTCTCTAACCATCGTCTTGTTTTTTGAAGACTACGACGTGTGCGCTGATGCTCCCTGCGAGCAGCAGTGCAGTGATCACTTTGGTCGCGTGGTGTGCACCTGTTACCCGGGCTACCGTTACCACCGTGAGCGACACCGGAACCGTGAGAAGCCCTACTGTCTGGGTGAGTCTTTCCATTTCTTCTTATTCCAAGTATTAGGATTGTAGTTTTGATTCTTTTTAAATGAAATTAATTATCTAACTCATTCACCACCATTGGCAGCTATAGATGTCAAAGAGTCCTTTTTTTTTATTAGGATGATGGCTATATAAATAAAAAATTCTAAAGTTGAGAGAGTCTTCACCACATGGTTTTAATGGAATCATCTTTAATGTCTTTTTTTTTTAAACACGCAATGTAAAATGGGATTTAAAAAATGTACATTATGTTTTTAGTCACGTTATTAATACATTTTTAAATCATCATTTCTGGTATAGTTGGAGTTCAAACTATTAATAATAGGCGGTTTGAAACGTTTTTTGGGCAGTCATCAAATAGTCACAATTTTTTGGCTAAACACTTCACAAGTAGCATTTGCTTGAATGTCATGTGTTACAATCCAAATTTTCACGTTGGTTTTTAGTGTTACTGTCTTGCATGTCCATCACATGATTACAAGATTATATTTGAAATACCCCATATGTGCAGTACATTTTAGAAGCCATACTCTACCGTAATGTCATGTGTTTTGTGTAGACATTGACGAATGTGGTGAAACGAACACGACGGCATGCTCCCAACTTTGCATCAACACGGTTGGGAGCTTCCGTTGCGAGTGCCATCCTGGCTTCTTCTTGGACGAAGATGGCCGAACATGCAGCAAAGAAGAAACAGGTCAGTGACTTGTTGCTAGGCAGAATTTGTGTAAGCAATCTAGGGGCTGTTGTCTGAGTTTGGTCATGTGACATGATCAAACCCATGGGTGATTTGTTGTTACTGGAGCAACTGTGATATCTTTTGCAGTCGACAGCAACCGGCAAAATGGCCGCCCCCTGAGATGGATAAAATTGGGTGATTAATGTATAATCCACAAACGCAATATTAATCAGAACGCGACGTAGACTGGCAGTGTCAACATATGACCGTAAAGATAAAGTTTGGGTTGGCTTCACCTATAATGCGAACAGTAATGTAACGTAATGAAATTTAGATATGTTGGGACATATTACGTCCCAATTGGTGGGGACATGAAAAGAAAGAAAAACAGCAGCAAAAGCATGTCTGTATCCACCTGGTAGTCATTACTTGTGGCACGTCAGAACAGTTTTTCCTCCTGAGCATGAACTTTGAACCCTTCGACTCCGGGGTCCTTCCCTGGTTTGCCTTGATGCTCTTGAGGAAAACATCACAAAGGACCCGGAAGATTAAAAATAATAATAATAAAGATGTCCACGCCCATTCCGTCGCCAATGAGGCGGTCCTTCCTCCCGAGGGTGTCTCCCCGGCGTAGCAAAAAGCAACGCGGTCCCGACTCTGTCAATCTGCCATTTAATGTATGCGTGTGGAAACAAAAGCAAGCTCTGTACGCTGACCTTTTTCACGATTGTTACTCCGATTATCCAACCAGAGGAGTAAATGGGAATGACGGTGGAAAAAATCCGGCACACGGGTCCTCTCTAAGGGGCGACCCGTGACTGGCGTCTGACTCCCGAGGTGTGATGTCACGCGTCCAAAAATGTCGGCAACACTTTGCAATTAAACACGCATATTCGTTTGCATCGCAATGTGCGTGACCAGCGCTGAGGTGTGTGTGTGTGTGTGTTTAAATTATATAGTTCAAAGTAGATTTTGTTGTAACTTGTTGAGCAACTTCTATGACACATATTAGTATAGTATGCATTATACACAAATGTTCTTTGAGCTGCTGTATCTTATTTACGAAATTTCTTGTTCTCTTCACATCCTCGAAAAGTAAATGCAAATACTATCAACCATATCATTCACAGCGCTGCATCATACCTTGGAGAACTCTGACGATGTGATGAACACGGGGACATGCTCGGCCACGTGTGACGACTTCCAGCAGATCAGGACCACTGTGTTGCAGCTAAAACAGAAGGTGAACACCTCAAATTCTAACATCGAATGAAAAATTGTTATATGTAAATTGTTTTTAATCGATTTGGTTTTTACTGGCTTTTCATTTTGATATTACACTGTTAGCATTATGCTAGCTGATTTGCTTTGTTATGAATTCTTGTGCAGTATTGTGTCCATTGCTTGGACAAATTCTTCCATATTCTACTTGGTGTATTTTAGCTAAAGGATGGCACACTCCTAGAAGTGTGATAACTTAGTGATCGATCCTGTCATTTCAAATTTTGACGACGTCACCATATGGATGAAATTTCAGCTCCTTGGTTTATTTGTTCAGTTCTCTCCTTTTGATAAAAAAAGCATTTGATGTAAATATCAGAGGAGTGGCCAAAATACTGCACAACTTCAAGCTTGCTGTATTTTCAATAGTATACATTTTGTTTAAACATTTCTGTTCAGCAGTTTCACATTCTCTTTTGCTTTATGTTACTTTAATAGTAAAACACAACAACAAAAATAAAGCTAGAAGAAGGTGCAAAATAAACTAAATTACAAAATTCATGCTATTAGGCGCTCATTAGCTTAATGGTTATTGTACAGCTTCATTCTGAATATCTACTTTCATTTTTATAGCTTTTTGTTTGTGTTTTACATGGTTAGCATTAGCATGGTTGACTTGTTTTACGTTGTGTGTTAGCGTTAAGATTTCGTTTTACTATGCAGTTCTGTTTATCGTTTTAGTTTTGCAATTTCTAGTTTTCTCTTGATTTGTGACATGTTTGCAGTACACTACAGCTGTTGGTGACAAAACACTACACAGCACACAATTAACATCAATTTACTCCATAGTTAGCTCACTAGCTTAACATTTATTATACATCATCGTTCTGGAAATCTGCAGAAGCCATCTACCCCCAGTTTTATTTTTCCACACAGTTATAGCTGACAGCGGGACTCACATATTAACAGCTCCCTGGAGGCACAATACACTGCTTTAGTTCCTTTTATTTAAAAGAAAAATTGTGAAAAACGCTTGAACACATTTCACTTCAGTTGATGTCTTTCTCCAAGTGCGAATTGGACAGCAAATTAACAGGGGAAAAAGTCCACAGCAGACTCAGATTTCCATCCAGAATCCATCTGCCACAAGTGGTATTCGGGGTCACATGATAAATTACTTTTAGTCACGTGGTACTCGAGCTCTTTAGGAAAATTTTAGGTACAACACACATTATAATGCCCATGTAAATCATAAATAAATAATAACAATATGGTCGGTTTATGTTACATTTTTTATATCATCACATTTTTAAAAGTAATTTTACATTTGAGACATGTATTAAGATTCCTTGACTTAAATCCACAAAAGCTGCAAAAATATTCTCACAATGTTCGATGGCTAAGATATGCTATATTTAGGTCTAAATCAGTAACTATCCAGCAAGCAGCAAATTTGTCATTTCTTAATTTTTTGACTCAGTACATCAACTACTGTACACTTAAACTGATCTTTTAACCATGCTTAGGGAATAATTAAATGAGGGTGTGTGCTCATAAAATATAATAATTCTTTTCTAACTATCTTTGTTACAGCCTTATTGTTTCACTGTAAAATCCCTACTTAGGTTTTAAGAGTTTTTTTCTTTCTTTCCTCAAGATACTGTCAAGCAGTTCTGATGTTCCAGAACAAAAGACTGATGACAAAATCCCAGCTACCTTTTTAACAGGTCCACCAGGCCTGCCTGGTCCACCAGGTAAAAATGAAGCTTCCTGGATTCTTAGGATAATGAAATATCAATTTACATCAAAATGATTACAAATACTTTTCTGTTCAATTAAAAACTTTATCCTACTAAAAAAAATATCATCACTGTCCAATGAAAAGCAATTATTATTATTTTTTTTTAGAAATAATAAAGATTGTAATTCTGCATTTTGTGTCCTTATTATTTCGTGTATTTTATACATTTTAATTCTATGTGATATTTTTGTGCACTTATATTTTACATCATGGTGTTCAATTAAATTGGATAAAAATATTTAATGTTTAAAAAAAAACATATGTCAGAAAAAATTAAACACACCCAACTTTTGCAAATAAGCACTTAATACATAACAAACTCACACATTTCCATGCAGTATTTCAAATGAAATTCCTTTATTTAAGTGCATAAACATACTCTTATATTTTGATCCATTAACTTGACTATAATTTTCATAAAGCAAAATAGGAAGATCAAATAAAAAATAATTTTTAAATTATTAATTTGAAATGACATTGTTTAGAAATCAGATAATGTTAGCGATATATATTTATATTACATGTATTTGAATGATTTAAAGCACTATATTTATTGATAAAACATTCAGAGCTAATAAGTTACTCAGACTCAAAATTGTTTTCGATAAAGCTCTTTGTAAGATTTCCATAGCGCCTGCAGGTGTACAGTACTTATGTTGTTCTTCAATATTACATCTGAATGTTTTTTAGCTAGAAAAACCTTTTAATTAAAAATGATAAATTTTCTGTGCAAAGGAAATTTACAAAAAATTGCTTGATGTAGTTCCTCTACAAGAAATAACTCATGCAGTATTTTTATTTTTTTAAGTCTGTTTAACTTCTTCTTGACTAAAGAAACAGAATATCAAATCCACTTTCATCTGCTTCTTTTTTTTTTTTTCAGGCGAGCCAGGACCAGAGGGGCAGCCAGGTCTTGTTGGACAGTCAGGGCCACCGGGCCCTCCTGGACCAAGGGGCCTGATGGGTCCCATAGGGCCCACACCAGATTTGTCCCACATCAAACGAGGTCCGCGTGGACCTGTGGTCAGTTCACGTGATTCTTGACATTATCCTGGGCAACACATTTCCCCCCTCAACTCCCATTCCATTACAACATTATGAATACTGCTATTTTCAAAACACTAATTTCTCCCCAAAGTTTTTTTTTCATGTAATTTCAAGAATCATCTCATCTATCCCATGACACTTGTATGAGATTTGGATAACTAAGATTCTTGTAACATTACGATTTTTAATTCACAGTTGTGGCAATCCTCATAACACGTTTTAATTTTAAACATACATTAGTCATAAAAAGTAACTGCATTTTTCAAAATACTACAGTATTTTCTGGACTTTAGAACATTTAACATGTGAAAATGTCCTTGTCTTCCACCCCTGTCTAGCTCACTTTGCACCTGACCCCTTTAGCCCCTCCCATAAATTGTGAGCCCATGAGAAAGAGGTCCCAAATTGTCCCTTCAAGGCTCACACCTAGAGCTTGCTCTAGAGGGCCCACGTTCGGACAGGGGAAAACATCTTCTAAAATTTTTACTCTTTGTGGGGTTCTTTTGAGCCACGTAAAATTACATTTTGCAATGAATCAAGTTGTCGATGTTCACTCCCACATCGGAGCAGACGCCCATTTCTAACCATGCACCTCTTTGCGACTTACTCCATTCATTCATAAGCACTTTAGACTTCACTTTGCCTTGGACTTGCCGTGAACATGAACATTTTAAATACATTTTAATTGTAGTTAGGAAACTGCGATTATATACAGTATATATTTTTTTAAATCCCCAGCATGACTTCTTCCTTCTCACAGCGTTACTTAAACAGATGATAGCTACAGTGCAACTTTGAATGACTCATTTTTAGAATGAGATCACATGCAAATATGTAGAGTTGATTTATAGTGATTAATACAATCGTTAAGGTCCGATCCATTTAAACCAAACCTGAAGCGTTGACCTTTTGAGGTATGAACAATGAAGGGTTAATCCATTGACACGAGGTTTTCTTTGGCTGGGTCGCATTCTCTGCCCGCGAGCGTTTTCCTTTCATGTTGATTAGTGTGACCGGGACGCGGACCAAGAATGTGCAAGATGCGGTTGTGCGTTGCCATGTTGATGAATGACACTATCAACACCTGCAATCAGATGAGCTAGCGGCGTTAACTGGGCCAAAACCTCACAAAGCCCTCCAGTGAGCATTCGGGGGGTTTTAATTACTTACGTTTGTCTCCGAAAACCTCTTAATCCTCATTAGAGGTGTGTCCGTGTTGTTTGGAATACTGATGCTAGAACACGCATACTTGAGGCGGTCAGTTTAAAAAGTAGGCTACATTAGGAGGACTTGAGGACTATATTCTCATATAATGGAGGACTTTTTACAAGTTTGTAGTATTTCCTTTCCAATAATAATTCTCTCTCCCTACTATTTTTGTGATTGCTGGGATAGGCGCCAGCAACCCGAGTGAGGATAAGCGGCTATACTAAATGGATGGATGGATACTATTTTTGGAATCAATCACAACCATTTTTATTCCGAGACCATTAATTCTGAACTCTTCTCATAATGCTGGCTTTATGCTTGTATAGCAATGACTTTTTTTTTTTATTTCACCATTTTCTTCAAAATGTATGTTTTTTATCGAGAGACATTTTTTCTAGTAAAAAAAAATCTATTAATAATACAACATTGCTCTTTTGAAAAAATATATGACAATGTTAAAGCTAATTTATTATGAAGTTAGTCTTTGGTTCTTGTAATAGTCCAATTTTCTTGAAATACCATAGATTTTTAAAACATATATAAAATAATAGAAAATAACTTTAACTGAACACGTTTATCAACGCTGAGGTTCAATCCTCGACTTTTGCCACCATATGGACGTATCCTTGAGCAAGACACTGAACCTCCAGTTGCTCCTGATCACTAAGTGAATTAGAAGTCAATCTAAAGTGCTTCTGTAAAGTAGAAAAGTGATATATAAATTCAAGTTTATTTACAATAAGTTCATTTATTATCAGGTGCGTCTTATTTATGGATCAATATTGAGCTTGGGAATCGTAAATGGGAAATGAACTGATAAATTAAGCTTTACCTGTTTCTTTTGTGTGTTTACAGTTGAACAAGGTTGGTCATATTGACATTGTCTTATTATGCTTATGAGAGTTTAGACTTATTATTTGGGTTATTATTGTTATTACTTTGAGTATTACTATATTGTGATTGAAAAAGTTTGAAAATATGTCATTAATTGAGTGTGTGCCTCATAATTCGGTGCACCTTATAGTCCGGAAAATACGGTACTTTGAATTTGTTTGTGTATGCACCCATATTTGAGATCTCAACTTAGGCCAAAAATTAAATACTGTATACTGTGCCTTTATTTAACTTGAAAAAATTACTTTTTTTTTTTTTTTACTCACAAATGTAATGTTCTTTAAAATTACGATGAACTTGTGTTGAAATCAAATCAAATTCTACTTCCACAATAACCAGGGTCAGAAGTCCATGTAACATGCCCGTGCCTAACTTGAAATTAAAACTGCATTTCAGCTCTGATGGAATCACCAAGAGTCATTAACCATATTCTCTTACTAAACATACAAACAAAATTCACAATCTTGAACCAATATTAACATTTTTTTTTCCATTCGTCAGGGGCCTCCGGGAGCGCCGGGAAAAGACGGACACAAGGTGAGATTACATTTGGAAACCGGTTCAACTACACTTAATAGAGATCTGACTTCAGCTACACGGCGATGATTGTTCACAGTTGAGGTTGCTAAATTGTATTTTAGATGTATGACCGATTGCTCGTGACGTCTGTGATCCACTCAAGTGCAAACACGTTTCTTGCCCCATGAAAATCAAAAGTAAGCCCCCCTGGGAGGGTAAGCATTTTGGAGTGTTCAAGTGGCCATTAGCTTTTTCCTGATCGGTGTTAAGAATATCAGCACGTCTGGGATATTTCAGGCTTTTTATTTTTATTTTTTTAAGAAGGGTTCATCGGGGACCTGCAATGGTTTGATATGCGTTGCAATCCTATTTAGCGACCATTTTGTGACAATTTTCCGAGTGTGATCACTCGTGTCATGTAAAAAAAAAAAATCAGTCTTCATAGTTATTTTTGTCTACTATTATTTGGCGCATTATGGAACACGGGTTTAAGATGAGTTTTTTTTTTTCTTTAGTTCAAACTTGCCAGACCAGAAGTCGTGGTCAGCGAAGACATCACATTGTTTCATTAGATTAACTCAATCAGTGTTGTTGATGATTATAGACATCAAGGAATTATTTTTGCTGGTCTGGCAGTGGAAAAGTTCATCTAAAATTTGCAGACCTCGACGTGTAAGATTTTTTGAGTCAAACATGAGTCACAGTGTTATTTGGAACACATTCAGATGTTGCATGCGTGTGAGAATGCATCATCCACTGCCCTTGACAAGATTTGATGTCAAAGACTATTTGACATCCGTAGTCGTTATTGGCAGTGAATGAACTAACATGGGCCAAAAATTTGATTTTTTTATTCAGGACTTTCCGATTCTTTTTGTGTTCAAAATCACAATTGTAGTTGTGTCCTTGCTCAAATGTGGCCTGTTTGTTACACTACTTCAAATCTCAATCATGTGCCAAAAATGAAATCTCTTTATTGAATTTTGATCAGGTTATGACTTCTTTTGGAAGCGAGCCATTTCGTTCAATACCGATTTGCTCGGCTTAGCGACTCGCTGGTGTGGTCCTCTTCAGGTGCATTAGACATACACAGAATCCTTCAATTTTCCCGCGACGGGGATGTTTGTATGGATAGATCGGAGGGGTGATGCTAATCTGTCTCTCCGAGTAACAAATCCAAACCATCTGCCAAAACACTCACAGCCCCAGCGTGACCCCCTCCCCCCGCCCAACCACCTCAGCGGCAGAGCGCTACCGTAGATCAACAGTACTTCCTCACAGTTGCGCTCGCACTCATTAAAGGGAAAAAAACAAATGCAATATTGTGAATTCCTCTTGTGTGCCCCTTTACTCAAATTCATCTAAACTAAATATTTCTTTCTTTTACCCTCCAGGGAGAGCGAGGAGCGCCCGGGCCTATTGGACCTCCAGTAAGACAATCGACAACTGTATTATCGTTTTTCCAGCGCCGTTATTTCAAGAAGCCAACGGATGCAAAAAAATAAGCAGCATTATTGCGGCGGAGCTACAGTGCAACACTATATCTATAACTACGTTTTTTACTTTGCGCTCATAAATATGACACTTTCCTTTATTAATGAATAAATGAATGAATACAATTTGGATTAAAACATTGCACTTATTCTCATAAAATTTAAATGTTGTTCTTATAAAATTACAATTTAATCTTTGTTATTATGTCAAATGAAATTTTACTCTTGCCAAATAACATTTTATAATTTTATTGTGTAAAATACATTGGATGTGGAATATGTCCTTGCGAAAAAAAACAAAAACAAAAAAAAAACTGTTAAATTCTCATACAATTGTATTACAATACAAGATACATTCATATTTTTTGAGAAGCAAAGTTTTGATTACCGCAAAAATCACAATTTAGATTTTTTTATCTCATAACATTATTATTCTTGTAAAATACTAATGTATTATTCATCTATGTATAATGAATAGTATGTATTATTCTTGTAAAATGTAAACCATTGTAAAAAAAAGTTTACTGTACGCCTTTAATATAAAAATTACTTGTCAGCTGTGAAAACGGGTGCTGAAGAAGAAATAAAACATATTTAATAAGAGCGCCCTCATTTTATTTTTTTCATTCTGTCTGTGCCAAATTAAAAATGTATTTTCAGGAAAATAACACAAAGCTGAAACAATCCTTATAAAATTACAATTCATTAAAATTTTCAATTTTATTCCTAAGCATTATCATTTCTGAAGAAGCCTTTTGAAACCTTTATATTACAACCAACAGGAATCTTGCCCAAGTCTCCATGACCCTAATGAGTCCCAAGCATTATAAAAAAAATGAATAGATGGATATTATTATCTCGTTTGCTTACTTAGTTATTGTCGTTGACTTGTAGGGCTCTCCGGGCTCTTTCGACTTCCTGCTGCTGCTCATGGCCGACATCCGCAACGACATCGCTGACTTGCAGGTCAAAGTGTACGGGCGAGTTCCCAATTTCCCGGGCGAGGAGCTCGCCGCGGCGCCCGGCGCCTGGCGGGACAGCCAGGACGCGGGCTCGGGCGAGGACTCCCGAGAGACGTCGCCACTGCCGCCCCACTCCAAGAGGAGCCGCAAGAGAAAGCCACCGCGAGACAGAACTGACAGCAGTGGATTCTAAACAGTCAACATGAGGTGTAAATATCTTATTATTATTGAAGTACTTTTTATTAGCAGTATATCATATGCCTTTAGGTCACAGATGTTTATTTTTCTATGATGTACGCAAGATGATGGGTATTTTTGAACATTTTCAAGCACATTATTGTATTTTATTTATAAATAGTATTGTATAAGAGTATTGTTTCTTAAAGGCGCTTAAAATACATGTTTCTACTCCTTTTTTTCTCATAAATGAACATCTTGTGTCTTAGAGAAAAAAAATGTTATAAAACAGTCCTCCCCCACTGTACAGGTGTGAGCCCTGTTGTGAAAAACAAAAATCTGTGAATAATAATTGCCTATAGATGACACAAGATGGCACTAATACCTTTCTATTGGACAATGCTTTGGCATTTTTCCAGTGAAAAACATAGTATTGGTAACACAAATAGTGTATTGTTCATGCATGGTTAACAAAATGCAGATACATATGTTGTAAAGTTATTTTTTTTTTACATGAATGTAATACTTGTCCTCTTAAAACTAAGATTATCATGATTTATTTCTGTAGGTTTTTTTTTCATTCTACAGCTTTATAATACAAATTTTTCAATGCAACTTCAATGCCTCATTCCAGCAACATGACATCATTTATGTGTAGAATAATAAAAAATGTTGCTGGTCATAATGACTTCTCATAGAACTCTTTTTCTACGCCCTTTTCTAATCCTAACACTTGTTGATACAGGTATCATTTTTCAAATGTGACTTTAATCTCATAGATGTTTCACAAATCAACATTGTTTTCCCTATTCTGTGATTAATCTCACAACACAAGATACTTGTATATATTAATACATCTCATTCCTCATACCATTTACTCTTTTCTCATTGCTTATGACGTTCTCTGTGTAAAATGATGAATTTGTAAGATTAAGATTGTCAACATTTTGTTCTCATGAAAATACAGTATGACTTCTTGTCATAAAATGAATATTGTAGCAGTGTATTTTCATTTTCAATTCTTCTCTCAAAATTATATTTTGCATAACCAATCTTCTTTTTTACCTGTGATAAAACAAAACTTACCATCTCCCTACTCTCTATTTTACTATCTGTCTTTTATTTTGAACACATAAGAGACAGTGGTCAAACAATTATGTTAAATTAACTCAAGATATTCATCTTATAGATTAATGCCACATGTAAGATGAGTCCACTGTGATGCTTTGCTGCCATGGCAACAGCATAACAGGCGGATGATTAAGTAAATGTTTTTTTTTTAAAAAAGGTTTGTTGACATACTTTCCTGTTCTGCGTAAATCTCCACTTAGCACCACTGATGTAACATCACACGTGTGAACCGTTTATGCACTTTAGACCCTTCGTAACACAAATGATAACAACATGACTAATATTTTATACACAGCCGTGCATGCACACACACACACACACACTTCAACGTGATGTGTGACACACTGCATTTTGTTCCATTCTTTACTATTCCCTCGTGTATTTGTTATATTGTATTAATATTAAATGCAACAGGATTTCGTTTACCCCCGAAGAAGACATTTCTTTGCTCTCACAATATGTAAGTTTGGAATTTGTGTTTCTAACCATATTTTTCAGAAACTAGAATTGTTGTTCTAAAAAAGAAAAAAAGGGAGTCTTGCTCATGCAAAGTTACAGTATTTTTTTAATTAAAATAATCATTTTTCACCACAAATTCCAAACATGGTTTATCTTGCGAAATGACAAATTTATTTTTGTTTTTTTTTCTCAGTAGTACAAACGTCAAATTTCTCGTAAAAATACGACTTTTATAAAACAATGTGTTTTTCTCGGAATGCTGCTAGCTCTTGCAACATTACTTTTTGACCATAAATAAACAACTTTTTCTCTCTATTTTTTGTGTTATGCCATAACTAGATACAACTGGTGCAAATCTTTTTTTTTTTTTTTTTTTAACATTCCAACTTTTCCTCACCACTGACTACTGAAGCTTCAAATTATGACTCCAGAAAAATAATTTGTCTGCCCTTTTCTAGTAAGTCTGATTGCCCAGCTCCCATCCATTTATAGCTGCTTATCCTCACTGGGGTCGCTGGCTTGCTGGTGGCTATCCTACATAGCCGTCCTCGCATGGAAGACGGGGACAATCTGAATTGGATGCCAGCCAATAGCAGGGACAAACAACCACTCACACACCCAATCACACAGAAGGACAATTTAGGGTGTCCATACACTTTTCATGGAAAAAACCGGAGTGGCGGGAGGGAACCCTAGTGAAGTGAGCGGGGAGAACATGCAATCTTCACACAGGAAGGCCGGGGCCAGCTAGAATTGAACTTGGGACGCTGAACTGTGAGGCGGACATAGTTTTGGGTCTAGTAATACATACTGTTGTTGAATTGTTTTCCCACTAGAGGGAGACATTCACAAAGCCAAATCTTTGAAATTGCAAGCTCAAGTTTTCAGTAAATCGTTAATATAGTGGTACCGTGACTGATGAATATACTCAAAAGGGGGAGTATACTCGTACAAGGGTCTGCAAACTCTGGCTTTAGATTCATATGTGACTCTTACTGCTGCGGTTCATGTGACGAGGGAAAAGAAATATTTACTTTCACACTACTGATTTTTCTTTCGAAGTAAGCTTCCACCAAGCGTCTTTTCCGAATTTAAAATGTTTTTGTTGCTTGCAGAAACACGATTTGACATGCCTTGTAACAGAATACTGTTGATTCATAATACATTCTAGTTCATTTTTATACAGTGTTGGGTAACATGCAGATTTTTGCCATTTGAAACACGGGTTTCCACTTTATACCATTTTTCTCATTGAATGACTTTTATCTATTCCAGCTTTCAATAACTAAATACATAAATAAATGTTTATTTTAGAATGGAACATTTGCAGTGTTGAAAAAAATAAAATGTGTGAACATAAACTGGTTTTGCAATTTGCTAAAACCTTATGTTGGGCCAAGCCCAAAATTATGTCAGCAACTGTTCTGTTGCACTTTTGGGTGACATGATGAGAATTACGAGTTGTTCTAAGTTTGTATTTTTATCGTTTGTTGCACTAGTTTGTTGAAAAAGTAGTTGACTATGAGTATGTAAATGTAGCATAAAATTTCCTTTTTTTGTTTTAATTATAATATGATTACATCTACTTATTATACTTGCTGTTCGATGTCCGAAGCTCAAGAAGTTGTACTGGGCCTCTTTAGACTTCCAACTGTGTTGTGCGCCAGCTACATTTTTTTTAATTCGCCTTAAGTCATAAAACTTTGTTGTTGCTTGAACCTTTTGTTGACCTTGCTCACTTTTGGAGAAAAAAAAAAATCAAGTTCTAATCTTAGGAGCTAAATATCATTGTTGTTTTCTTGAAAAACAACCGTTAAGTGCCCCGTTGGTGTCATTCATCACTTGTGCTTCTGCGTGTTTCCAAAATGGAGACTTTAGAAAATAATGGAAATAATTTGTGCCAGGGTCAAACTGTCGCCATCATAAATCTTTTATGAACTACACTGTGATTTTTAGGAAAGATTTTTATATTCACCACTATTCTAAACCATAAGTCTCTTGTGCTATCACATGCTGAGGAACCATCAACATTTTTTCCTGCAATTCTAGGTATAGTTTTCCTGCAAAATTGTAATTTTATCAAACTTGTGACTTTTATTTTTTGAATAGTAATATTTGTATTCTCACACAACTTTTCTGGTTAAAAGAAATTGATTGATTCTCATGACAATATTTTTTTCTTATGCCACTGAAGTATCAATTTAATTCATTTTAATGGTAGGCCCTTTAAAAAATTAAGATCACTTATTTTTCCTTATTCGCCTTTTTTTCATAACATTACGTTACATACTTGTTCGAATTACTTTTTTCTTAAATTACCACCATTACATGACTTGACAGCTTGGTACTGAGGAACTACGTTTAAATGAGCTGAGGAGCATCCTTTAGGCATAAGTAGTGCTTTGTCGCGAGTTTGTCGCGAGCTTTTTGGCGAGTTGAAGACATCCGTTTGGACAAAAGTGGTGCTTTGGCGCAGCTGCATCATCTAAGTGAGGTGGGAAGCTTTAATTGTGATTTGACGCCTTCTTGTGACATCTCGGCAGCAACAAGCTATGTTGAGGTGAGTAGTGGGGATTCATTAAAAAAAAAAAAAATGTGGTTTGCCACAATTTTATGGCATCTTGCTCCCAAGGAATTACATTAAAGTGATTTAAGGACCTTCAATGAGACAAATGTAGTGTTTCACCATCTTGTTGGAGCTTTTTTTTTTTTTTTATCTGTTAACCATACATAATAATAAAAGGCGTGTATTATGTTCATGCCATCACTCTATCAGAGTGACTATGTGACTATTTCAAAGAAGACAGGAATCACCTTTACTGGAACATGACTAATTAAAAGTCTACAAATTTGTTGGCCTTTCACATTACCAGTGTTATGGTTCCGTGTCGATTCCCTTACACACATCTAAAAATTATGACCCACTTGAGCTTTATGTGTTTGTCGACCGGCATATTTTACACCATGTTTCTGCAGTTTGTCTTGTCAGAGGTTTCACTGCATGACATGCTTTGATTTGAATAACTTTTACTTTGTCTTTTGAGGTGACATTCAACCTTGTTTTAGTTGTCAAATTTACTGTTGTTTTGGCAACTAAATACACGATGTATAGTTATGGTTTAGATTTGTACCATGACGTCATGAAATTGCATGCAGAATGCCCAAAACGGATAAAGTCACAGTACCCTTCTGAAACCTCTAGATGGCACCCGTCATTCATAACAAACTGAATGGTGGAAGCAATTTCCAAACAGGGTCCAGAGACAGATGCCTGAACGCTGTTAAGAGAGTTGCAAAAAATATTCTGAAAGAAATGATTGTTTCCTTTCTAAAAAGAAAAAAAAAAAAAAGTTCATACCCACAAAAAAATGCCCTCCCCATTTCAAACCAATAAAACAATTAGCAGCTCTAATACAGTGTGGTATGTATGCTCCCTCTAGTGGCCCAATGAAAAGTACATTCTTTTTTTGTTGTTTTTTTTTGTTATGGTCTAGTATGTACTGTATTTGAATTTGTTAACCGGGAGCTCAAGCCAATATTTCTATTGTGTGAACAATTAATTATGATTAATTTTACATTTGTGGAAGATGAATTAAGAAGCAAAATCCATTTTAGGGGATGTCACTTTCCATCAAAAGAAAATAAATCAACAGTAGCTCTTGACAGCCAACCACGGATCAGCTTGCAAATCTTAAAAAAACTCGATTATCGTCATATTAAATGGCGAGGGTCTTATTGGCAATGCCCTTCTCTGCTAAATAAATGAAAAATGGAAATTAAAAGAAAAAAGAATTTTCCCTGTGCTAATATAGCTTGATTTCATGTTTTTTAATTTTCTTGAAGAATTACAGTTAAGAATAGTTCTCATTTAAACGTGTTTTTCCTCAATAAATAACCACTTTGTGGTTGAGTTTTACAACGTTGGTGTACTCTTTTTTTCAAATTTATTTTGAACATGTATAAAATTAAAAGAAAAAATATATAGTGACTGAAAGTGCTTTCACTTACAAGATACAAAAAATACATACCACATAACAAAGCATCAATTAACAACAAAAAAAATTACAAGGTAGTCATCAGAAAGAAATACTTACTGTACTAACATATACACGTTCAAAATGTCCAACCTTTTTTCTTACAAATATATTTTCTTTTGTTTTTTTGCACAACCAAGATGTTTTTGCACAGTGGCATTATAAAATTTAGATTCTTCTTTTTATATATATATACAATTTTGGTTTATTTTGCTTTGAATTATTTGTGTTTGTGATGTTAAGCAGTTATACAACTCGGCAACCTGCTCTGGGTTGTCAGCTGCCATTATTGAAACAAAAGCATCAGCGCCGATCAACACTATCGGCCTTTTCCATGTCGTCTTTATTTGTGTAAAAAAAGTGACAAAATATGACATCACTGTTTGCGCGTCGTGCCTTTGTTTCCATAATGAGCCCATTTTCTGAGCATGCGTTTGATTAAAATGGCGGACCGCCAATAGAAGGACGCCCCCTAACAAGCTTATCTTGTTAGAGGAAAGTTGGCACTTCATTTCCCGCTGCAAAAATCTCTTGTGGAAGTAATTAATAGAGGGTAAGCCTTAAAAGATTCCAAATATTTACTGAAGTGGGCCCTTGTATCCTAATTATATCTCCCCCCACCACCACCACCTCCCCTCATTATTTAGCCCCCCCCTTCTAAAAGATTGCACCCCTTGAATGGGAGAAAATTAGTGTTACCCAATTCATTAATGAATGCGTTTAGCGTGGGCGGCAAATTAAGCGCCCCAAAAATCCTCCATTCAGGGAAGATTATGATGTAAAAAGAAAAAAAGAAAAATACATTGTTGCGGCTAGAAGACAGTGCAAATGCTCTTCTAATGAGGTGAAAGGCACCCCTTTAATATCCATCTACCCCCCTCCCCTTGTTGAAGGAAACATTGAGAGAGTTGAGGCGGACAATAATAAGAGATTGCAAACAGGTAAAAGAGGATTGAATGGCTCTCTTTCTGGGACTCCTGGGGGGCCCCGGTGCCTTGCCAGCACAACAACACTTGGCCCTGGAGAGAAGCCGCCCCCCCAAAAGCTTGTGTTGGCCAAGTTTTCTAACATTGGACACACACACACACAAACACACACACACACTCATTAAGTTATCTTTACTCTGGCTTTGTCTCGCCTAATTGGACCTGATGAGGCCCCTAATTGGTTGCTTTTTCACAAGGCCCGCCCACTTCAAGCCGCAGCGAGCATGAGCAGAGTTAATGAGAGGCCTGGAGAGTAAAAAAGAAATCTGTTTCGGCAAATGAAGAAAGGGAAGTTGAGGGTATCTTTTTGAAAAGACCAGGCGGGGCACACTAAAAGGGGGAAGGCGGGGGCAATGCCCCCCAAAACACTTGTGCGCATAAAAGGGGTGAGGGGCGTATGCTATTGTCACCGTTGCTTAAATAATGAGAGAAGGTCGCTACTGAAATGAATGTGCCAAAGTCTGATGAGTGGGCTGACCCACTCCAGGCTGGACCACACTGGACCTCATTGGAGCGAAGCCCCCTCAAATGTGGGACCCTTGGGCATTGTGATGATGGAGCATGTGCAACACTCAGCCACTTTCCTAGGGCCTAATCATTTTTTTGTTCATTTTACTCTATAGAAACACCAATAAAAGTAGAATTTCATTATGATAGATGACTACTATGGACTGTACCCTGCCAAACATTCCAATGCTCAAAAAGCCACATGGAGCTTGAAGCAAAACGATAGAGGTGGTAATCCAACTCTGTATGTCTAGGTCTCCATAGGCCGTGATAGTCACTGTTCTTATCCCGTGGTTTACATTTCACGCAATGCATTGTGGGATGCCTGGCATCATGTCCGTCGCATTATTTATAGACAAAAAAAAAAAAAAAAAAAAAAACAGACGGCGTTCATTTTCACTCACGATAGATCCCCTCGTGCACTTCTACTCGGGTAGCCATTATCTTGAACGCCAAGGTTGGGATGTGAAAAAAAGCAAGAGAAATGCTGTTCTTGATGAAGTTGTGCACCGTTTGTTTTTTTCGCATTTGTCACTTCCGATTCTCATCTCATCTTCTGTGCTAATTTGAAAGCTAAACAGCCGCTCAAATTGAAAATTGTTCAATAGAACCCGACAAGTAAACATGCTGAATCAACCCAAAACCTTTTTCCGACACCCCGCAACAAATGACGGTGCACAATGAGTTCCAACTGCTAACGATGGCTTGGTGTGTAGCGGGCCTTAAAATGGTTTCCAAACATGTCACAAACATTCTTAACGTTTTCCAATGCTGTAAAAACGAGTGGTTTATTAAATACAAACATTTCTATCAAGAAAGATTTGCGTCATAGCCTGTGATGCGCATTTCTTTCGGCTCAGCATGTATGGCAAGTGGATGAGAACATATAATGCTAAGCCGCGTTTGTTTTGAGTTGCGACATGCGGTGTTTTTGAACCCTGCTTTTTAAAGTATAGCGCTTTTTACGCCTAGGGGGATGGTGATAGCAACATTGCACAGTGACTTTGTGATGATCAATATCATAGAGGTTTGCCAAAAAAATCAATTCACAGATGAATCATGATTCTCATTTACTACAATTCAAGAATGATGTAAAATGTCCCAAAATCATGTCACAAGGCAACAACGTAATACTAGTTGGTAGCAACTACCCTAGCAAAGGGAAATTAAAAAAAAATAAATAAATAAATACACATGCCAAATAATACATGGACATTGTCAGTGCATTGATGATAGTTAGCAGCGGTTGTAGCTGTTAGCAGCTAGCTTTGCTCCTCCTCGCAACTATGTTTTTAATTATTTTTTTAATTATTATTTTTATTATTAAATCACATCTCTACCAACATCCACACACCGTTATTAAAAAACTCGTGCTCAACGCTGATCAAGGATGCTGATGCACTACTAAATCGTCATTTTACGATGCTGCACAAGTCTCCAATGTTAACACAGCTATGTGGTGCATTCAAATGCAGTCTGACTTTTCAAACTCAGACTGAAACAAAGTCCATCCCCACATTAAATGTTGACAATGGCAAATATCTAAACAATGCGGAAGCAGAGTTGTACTTATACTTCAAAACTGCCGTAATTTATGAGTTTTCAAAGATATGTCATATGATGTTTTTTTGTATCTTGAGTTGCACACAAATATCCGAATTATGAGCACTCAATGGTTGCACGATAATTCACAGATCCATTGGTATTGATAACTGAAGAGGATTAGTGTTTGAAATCCTTAGCTGTTACAAGTTGAATGCTGTTGTGTTAGCACTGCTATGGTACATAATTATTAAGGTTTATGATTTATTTATTATTTTATTAACAATTTTTGGTTAACATGTGTTTTTGTTACTTACTACTACAACCTTTGCTTGAAGGCTGCAAGAAAAAGGGGCATGGGCCATGTGGAAGGACTAGTTAAAATATTGGTCATTGTCTGGAACGTTATAATAAGACATTCAGATGAAAAGTTCATATGAACAATAAAGTCACCCATGATTAATACTGTATTTTATCTGCAGGAGTCACCAGGTCAGCAACAAATTCAGAGAATCCTTCGAAAAGACCAGAAAAAGCTGAATGCGATCATTTCAGACAGCGCCGTAATGAAAACACTAATATTACGGCGTTGGTCGTGGTTGGAACAACAAAACCAGGCCAAGACCTCATATTTTAAGAAACAGTGGTCATAGTAAATAAAGACATACGAGAGAACTATTACATTGGATGGCGAGGTATCCCCGGCAAAGACCAATTTTAAAGTATTTTATCAACTGTTCAAGTGGTAGTCCCATATATATATATATATATATATATATATATATATATATATATATATATATATATATATATATATATATATATATATATATATATATATATATATATATATATATATATATATATATATATATATATATATATATATATATATATATATATATATATATATATATATATATATAATCCTGATCAGATAGTTAAAAAGGATTTTTATAAATATTTTTTTCAACCCACAAATCCTGAAAGATTTCTCCACTTGGCGGTTCTTTCTAGCGCTTCCTCATAAAACATGCTTGGCTTTGGTATATAGAGGTGACTCAGTGGAAGAGTGGTTAGCACATTCGCCTGATAGTTCAAAGTCCTGGGTTCAATTCCAGCTCACTCTGGCCCCCTTTGTGGAGTTGGCATGTTCTGCCCGAGGCTGAGTAACTATATTGGACACTAAAAATTGTACTTAGGTGTCATTGGGCGCATGAATGGTTGTTTGTCCCTGTGTGCCCTGCAACTGGCTGGTAACCCCCCCCCCCTTAACATTAGTGGTCATAAGCGGCAAACTTACTGAGGCCCATCCTGTTAAGTTAAAAGTCACTAAAGAGAAATTTACTAAAGCAACTGAGATTAAATAGAGTTTTTACTTTGAACATGTAAATCACATTTTGTATTGCCACTTTTTCTTTTATTTTAGGTGATTTTATATATTGGTTCACGCATGACATGTTGACAACAACAGTGTACTGTATACTACTGCAATTGACTGGCCAAATATTTGCGTTGGCTACCGAACTGAGCTTTTCACAGGCACTGCTGACCCATTAACTTCCAACAGGTTGTCATTGTGCTCGGCTAAATTGATCCATTAGCATGGCTTTTGTCATTTTAAAGCCGATGCTTACCCTCAAAGGAGTGCACGTTTAACTCCCTTAATGAGGAACTACACCATAATGGCATGGAAGCTTTATTTTATTCATTTTATCCAATGAGCATTTATAATGTGCTTCTAAGAGTTTCAATACTGTAAAACAGACACACACACACACATATTGGGTCTAAAAAGTATGTGATAGTTTGCAGTAGTGTACAATTTCTTTGCGAGCAACCTCACAGGGTTGTATATAAAAAAAAAATAATGTTCTGGAGATAATTGGATGATAATATGTAAATTATTTTTTTTCTCAACAGAAAACAGCAAATTTTATTTGTGTGTATTATCGCATAACCGTCAACATGGGAGGGGGCAGTTGGTCACCAATTTACCAATACACTGGCCCAATTGTTATGTTCCATTAAGAGGGCTAAAGGACAAGAGATTTTGTTTTATGATTTGAAAAAAAAAATCACATCTGCCATGCATGCTGATGGATTTTGTAGATAAACCAAATCTCCACGTTTAACATGAAATGACACGGACAGCGCACATAACACCTTATCAGTCTAAAGCCTTACAGGTCACTTCTCGCCATTTGCTGATCATGCAACAGAAGAGTCAAAATCCCCAGATTAGCATCGCCACAATAGCCCTGTTTTGTTTGGGCGACGAGAGGAGGCTACACCGAGGGGTGGGCCGCCGCGTGGGGCCCTCTCGTTCCGCGGGGGGATGAAACAGTGAAAGTGAAATGGTGTCTCAATTGTGTCACCTGTCTTTTCCCACTGAGGCTTTCACAAAGCAGTGCTGACTCGAAGCTAACAACTCTAACTTTGTTTTAATTTTAGTTTTTTGTCGTTAGTATTTCTTACAGTAAATACTCAGATGCAAGTCCAGTGTATAGGAATTCCATTTGGATGCAAAAACACTTAAAAGAAAATGGGAGAAGGAATTGGAGATACTTTTCATGATGAGACTGCAGGGCAATTCCCTGGCCTCATTTCGAAATGTGTTACACAAATTGTGTTATTTCTGTTCCCGTCCATCCGATGCTAACATTTGTTTGGCTCCAAAGCTATGTTCTCTTGCAGCCTACAGAAATAGGAGAGTTAATTACTTTTTAGGCCGGGCTTGCTGTAAAATGCTCGAGAATTACTGCTGTAAACGGATCATGTCAATAGATGCTCATGATGTGTGTATGTTAACACTTTGCGCACTGTTGACATGAAAAGACAAAAAAAGGAACCCTACCACCTTCTACATCAATTGGTTTCAAGTTTTTGTTGTTGCTGTTGTTGTTGTTTTGTTTGTTTTCTTTTAATGGGAATGGGCAGACTAAAGGTTTAGCCAGCTCTAGCTTGATCAATAAACAGTGTAAAAAAATAAAATAAATTGGGGTGTATTCATTTGATAACTTTTTTTTTTTTTGTACGATTAACGTCTCAAAACATATTTTGACACTTGCTGTCGACTGAGAATGACATCACATGAGCTCAGGGCCAATCACTGCTCACCTGTTTTCCCGGATTAGGACATGTGACGTGTCAGAAGCTGAGTCGTGATTGGTTATGAGCCTTTTACTTTGAAAGGGTTAAATTAGTAAAGTACAAATTTTAAAATAATTTGCCTTGAATCCCTTGAATGAAATCATCTTTATCAATTTTCATGTCAGCATTTCCCCTACTGACAAAACAAGAGTCCGCGAGCCTTAAAGCCATTGTGTTGGTTTTACTCAAACCAACGTGTGTCGTGTCACATCCCTGGAGGCACCCCGCAGCACGTGTGTGAGAGCGAGAGCCACGGACCAATCAGAAGGCGCCCTGTTGGCCTCAGGCATCCCGTCATGCTCGTGTGCTCCCGCACTCAGCGCTACGTCAGCACTGACACGCAAACATGGCGGTGCCCGGAGTAGCAACACGGCGGCGGCGGAGGCGGTGGGCTTCGACGTCGGTAAAGATGCTTGTCGTCGCTCTTCTCGCTGGGCTGCTTTTCCTCAGCGGCGTTGTTGAGGTGACGGCGGACGCCACCGCCGAAAACCCAGCAGACGCCGTCGCGAAGACACCGGACCCGGCGGACGCGGCTCCCCATCGCCGCTTCGAGTACAAGTACAGCTTTAAGGGGCCCCATTTAGTCCAGGCTGATGGCACAATCCCCTTCTGGATACACGGAGGCAGTAAGTCCAGATGTCAACGTCTTTCCTGACATGCGAACTCTACGATGTAGCTAGCGGCGCTAAGACCAACATTGCAGCCTAAAACCCGTCCAAGTTAACAAGCACGTTTGACATATCCGTTAATTCCATTGAATGAATTAAAAGAACGAAGGCACACTTTCAAACTGGACACGCCATGACGTGACATAAATTGCGTCCCAAGCCTAATGTGAGCATTTGAATTGGTGCGTCATACACTTGATAGTCGACTCCACTGCACTGTGCAACTTCAATTCCTACTGATAACGGGCACTTTGATATATTTGCATGGAAGGGAAGCGTCGTTGGAAAGTGTGTCTTTTATCTGCCTCTGTATTCATGTAGTAAACTGAAGAGATTACATTTGCAATGCTGACCAAGCAAATAGAAATGGACACAACAAATTGTACACTGTCATGTACACACTTCGTACACAATTGAACTCATTCAAATGTAGAAAGGACTACGGCTATCACAGATCATGTACACATTTTGCACTAAATAAAACATTCAAACATGTAGAATAGGAAGATTACTATCATGGACAATTAAAATACACGATCACATACACCCAACCCCAACATAATTCCACATGTTGTTTACATTTGGAAATTGCTAAGCCCTAATGTAAAGAATTTGACATGACACGAGAAATCACAATTACAATGGTTAGCACATCCGCCTCACAGTTCTGAGGTCCTTGGTTTTTGCCCAGTCCCCTGCCTTCCTGTGTGCGTTTGTGAGTGTAAATGGTCATTTGATTTTTAAACATATTTGTATAATGTAGCCAAATACAGATTTTTTTTTTTAACTTGCCCACACAACACAATAGTCTATGGTATTATGGGGGAAAAAAATCTGTTTTTAGCAATTAGCTCACAGTTACATTGAAACATTCTCTAGAGCCGCTTATCCTCAGAGGGGTCGCAGGCTTGCTGGTGCCTATCCCAGCTGGCTTCAGGCAGTAGGCAGGGTACATCCTGAACTTGTTGCCAGCCTATCACAGGGCACACAGAGATGAAGAATCATTCATGCACCCAATCACACCTGAGGACAATTTAGTATATCTACATGCCATGCATGTTTTTAGGAGGAAGCTGGAGTGCCCGCAGGCTTGGGGAGAACATGCAAACCCCACACGGACAGGCCAGAGCGAGGTGGATTTGAACTCTGGTCCCTTTAACTGTGAGGCGAATGGGTGGATCACTGTGCCACCGACCCAAACACATTTAAACATATTTGCAAGTACACTAAATACATACCCATATACTTGTTAGTCCTAAATATGTTTGTCAGTCAAAAATATTTTCAAAGCCTAGCATAAGGTCAAAGCTTATCTAATGTACCCCATATATAAGGGCCTGATTTACAAATGTTCGGTGCATGCAAGAATGTGCGTAAACACGATCAATCTCGCAAACAGATGTGGAAAAAAACAACCGCAAGTGACTGCAAAATTTGATAATGCTTTTTTTTGCTTTTTTTTTTTTGTCTATGGAGAATACTGCATGCAAGTGGCTGTATTAGGCATGCGAAATGTAATTTTTCACTTATGTTGAACTTTTACAGGTAAAAACCAGCAGTGCTTAAGTACAGTAGCGCTAGCTAAACCAATGAAAGCCGATGGGGAGACATGATTTGCTTGCGTAAACATTGGTGAAATGCTAACAAAAGCTATATCAACAGAGCCATTGCGACACAGCATCTATTTTGTGAGGCACTTGTGGTGCCGTCGAATGATCAAAGGGCTTACTTAAGCCTTTCACAAGATAGAAGGCTTTGCCATATTACCTGAGTTCATTTCAACTCCACATTTATTTGTTTGAATCATTCCAGTTGTTTGTGAAAGTTGGTGGTGGCCTCTCCTGCAACGATTTTCCTGTTGCGCTGTCCCTACTGTGTTTTAAATGAAATGTTAAACAGGGTTGGCATAAACCTGTATATCCGATTGCCATGCACTGAACGCTTGATGTTATACTACTGATGGCAGCTGCAAAATTATTGGCCTAAACAAATTACCCATATGTTTACTTTGTTTGCCTCATCTGCTAACTTCCCATTTGTGACATCAAACTTCAGTTTGTTTTTTTGGGACCTTAGAAGGTGCACTAAGTTGTATTTCTCATCTTTATGGTAGATGCCATACCCAGCGCAGACCAGGTGCGTATCGCGCCATCTCTCAAGAGCCAGCGGGGGTCTGTATGGTGCAAAAACAAGGTGTCCTTCGAAAATTGGGAAGCTGAGGTGACATTCCGGGTGTCTGGTAGAGGCCGAATGGGAGCAGATGGATTGGTGAGTACAGTAAAATAAAGGACTAATAAAGGACAAAATAACTGGAGTCACTGATTACCTTTTAAGTAATAGTTCACGTGGTCACTTTATAACATACGTTGACTTTATTCTAGTGTCCTCCTTGACTGTTTGCTTTCTTGTTTTTTATCACATCGGCTTTTATGCTGCGCCTTTGTGTCCTTTGTTTACTGTTTTTTTTAAACATTTTTTATCTTTTTTTTTTTTTATTGATAATATGATTAAACTTCCCATAGGTTGGGATTTTTGTCTTATGTTATTTCCAATTTCGGCCCTTAAAATAGACAGTATTAACAATATAGGCTTGTCATGAGCTAGTACTATATTGTTTGACCAACTGAAATAAAAAAAAAACAGTCTTTAAAATTCTTTGTTTTTACTGGATTCATTCATACAATTTAGGTCAAATGTTTTATTTGTTTTAGACATAGCACTTCAAAATCTGTTTTTATTTCAATTATTCAATGATGTAATTACTTTTTTTGTATACCAACACACATTTTCTTATATGGCACAAAATATGATACCCATGGTCCCAGCTTAATCCAGTAAAGCCCAAGACTAGTGAAAATAAAGCTAGAACAATTACTTAAGATGAAATAAATATGAGAGAGATAAGCGAGGCGTAGATGGTGAAGCGGTGGTTGGCACGTCTGCCTCGCAGTTCGAGGGCCTGGGTTCAAATCCACCTCACTCCGGCCTTCCTTTGTGGAGTTTGTATGTTGTCCCCGAGCCCACGGGGGTTCTTTTCAGGCACTCTGTCTTCCTCCCAGACTCGAAAAACGTGCATAGCAGGTGAATTGGACACTCTAAATTGTCCTTAGGTGTGATTGGGTGATTGAATGGTTGTTCGTCTTTGTGTGCCCTTCAACTGGCTGTCAACTAGTTCAGGGGTTCCCTTGCCTACTGCCAGAAGTCAGTTGGGATGGGCACCAGCAATCTTGTGACCCTCGTGAGGATAAGCGGCTCTAGAAAACTTCATGATAGACCCGCTTATTTTGCACTTTTGTCTCATTTGTAGTCAAATATTATTTCACGATAAGTTGGAACTATCATTCTGGGTAGTGTCGACAAGTCAGTTCACGCCCTTATTTATGACAATGAAGTGGTCCAGGCAAATACAGAATACCTAAATGGGTGAGAAATTTGAACAAATCCCGAGAGTGAAGAACCCATCACATGTCAACAAACAGATGCTAATTTTAAAGCTAGTTTTAGAAACTGCCAGACTGATGTGAACGGACAATGCACTGAAAAAAGTGCCACTTTAGCATGAATTAAACAGAACAAGTCCCTGCTTCCAGTGACAGCATTGACCAAGATGGAATGGCATTTAGCCAGCAGTACACATCACCGCTGTAAGAAGAAGCGCAAGCAAATGCTGGAGTGGTGAGTTTAAATAGCCCAAAGGCAGCAGCAGGTTCTTCAGTGGTTGCCTTACAGGTTGTGTGAGAATTCACTTTGCAGTCTTTGACAATAAGCAACGAGTGTCACATGTTTCGACCTGCAATATTTGGATATTTATGGGAGGGCGTTTAAGGTGAATCATCGCTCTTGTGTCTCAGGCATTTGCTGGATGGGGTCGATTGAAATACTACTCTATATTTTTACTCTGATTGTGTTGAAATTAAGTGTATGAAGTACAACTTCAGACCTCAGCAGGAGGCGAAAGTGTATTGTATCTATTTCTTTAAAATGGGCAAAATGATAACAATTTATTCTTTTACTGTCACCGTCACAAAGACATAACTGTTGCATTTGTTTTAGCCACATGCTTGAACTTTTTCTCATTTTGTACCGACAGGCCATCTGGTTCACCGCAAACCAAGGCCGTCAGGGGCCCGTGTACGGCGCCTCTGACAAGTGGAATGGCGTGGGGATTTTCTTTGACTCTTTCGACAATGACGGAAAGGTCAGTGTCAGGACCGCAGGCTCATTTTTGCGCAGCATATTATAAATTGTTGAAAAAAGATTATGGGAAAGATTTCTCTTGCAACTTTGAACTGTTAGCATGCTATGGCTAATGTTTGGTGAAGGAAATTATTAGAATTGAATGACAATTTGAATTGCTAGTCACTTTTTCAATTTTTTTTTTTTATTGTATCTCCCATAATGGAAAATAGTCAACTGCTGACCATAAAAAAATAGCTTGATTTATTCAACCCAGAGTCCTATGTGACTTCCAAATGTTATTGTTTCAGTGAATCACTCTTATATCTTGTTTTTTTTTTTATTCGATTTACTTAATAAAAAAATGTGTTGTCCATTGTTTGCCTATTTTACCAATATGGCAAACAAATGGTCAGCGGGACATTTGATCATTTTTAGGTAAGGGATTTTGTGTGTGTATTTGTTCAAGATTAGCTGTTTTGTGTTCCTTCCAGAAAAATAACCCAGCTATCCTCGTCGTGGGAAACAATGGCAAGCTTGTTTATGACCACAAACGGTAAGTAAACACTTTGCACTGACGTTGCCTCCTCACATTTGAGCAATTTAAAAGAAGATTAGGAAATATGATTATATTTGCTTGAAAGTAAATAATCCCCTATCTTTCCCTAATCTCTTGCTGACCAGTGAAAGCTTGAATGTTTTTTTTTTTTTTCTTAAACAAGCTAGCTTTGGAGTTTGTCTTGGTGTCCACACTATTTATATGTGCAGAGGCCCGTCAGTGTTTTTTTTTTTTCTTTTATGTACAGAGTTTAATCAGCACTAAGTTACTTGTATGGAAAAAACTAATGATTTGTTAATGAGTTCCATCTCTACAGCGGTGATGATTTACGTTCTAATTTGATCATCTATTCTCTTAATCAAAAAAGGTTTATTCAACAGATGATGTAAAAATTAGTGGCGTGAATTTCAGATTATTTCAAAATACAATATTGCCCAGTCTCGTATATGGTAATAAATTATTTAATTAGATTATATAATTTAGGAAGGTTGGGGCCCCCTGATTTAAGGTAACATGTTCACCAATAGCTATTAATAAGAAAAACGTGAAGGTTTTATTGTGTGTATGTGTGCTTTGTTGGATAATTTGACAAATTAATACCATTGGATGGACGGGTTCATGATTTTGTACATCCGAAAGCATGGTGATGATGCTCGATGACTCTCCCCTTATAATGTGCTTTTCCACCTGCTTACTTCATCTAAAGTTTGTCGGATTTTTTTTCCTCCAAATTCCTTAAAAAAACAAGTACCGACAAGTGGAAACATAATTTAACACATTACAGGTCCTGTTCAGAATTTGTGGGCTAAAAATATATATATATAAAAAGACTTTCTTTTATCTAATGTAATCATGATTAATCAAAACCAAAAAATGTTGTTAATGTGTTTTAAACATATTGATATATACTCTTATATACATATGTAACATGCATGGTATTTAAAGATGCACCATGTTTTTTTTAGTATAAAAGTGTTCTCAAAAAATCTTGATATTGTGTTGCCAGTGACGGCAGCACACAAGCTTTGGGCACGTGTTTGCGAGACTTCCGCAACAAGCCGTATCCCGTCAGAGCCAAAGTGACGTACTACAAAAAGACGCTGACGGTATGCGACCATGTGCTTTCGTTATTTTTGAGGCGTGCTTGGCCGCTTCCTGTCAGCGGTAACGGCAATCCTTTGTTGCTTGGCAGGTGATGATCAACAACGGGTTCACTCCCGACAAAGACGACTTTGAGTTCTGCACCAAGGTGGACAACATGATCATTCCACCAGAGGGCTTCTTCGGCGTATCAGCTGCGACCGGCAGCTTAGCAGGTATTTGATGATGATGAGTCTTGGTCACTTTTACATTTGGGTTATAAATTAGGGCTTGGACTCAAGTTAGGTTTTTAAAATCAGGCAAAGGTTTTTGTTTTGTTTTTTTTAAACAAGGATCAATGTTTCAACATGGCCTATGTTAGGGTCAAACAAGGGTCATGGTTTGAAATTACAATTAGACACCATGTTGTCTGAAGTTAATACTTTAAGTTGGGCTATAAGTTACATTAAACTTTGACTCCAAACTACCTTTTTCCTCATAAATTAAAAAACGTCCTTTATTTTTTAAGATTAATTCAGATAGAAAAGTAGTTTTGCTGTGCCCTTCTGGAGTTGTTACAACTAAAAAAGAAGACAATTTATTTTCAAAACACTATAATGAATCAAGATTTGATTTTCAATGTTTTGAACAAGTTGGCGTCAACAAATTTTTAAGTGGCCTTTGCGTCATTCCATATTTCTGTGCGCGTCAAAGGAAAAAGTCTGGACTCCCCTGGTTTAAGGACTCTAATAGAGTCATCCCTTTTTTGTTAGTTACCATAATTCTCCAAATATAATATGTACCTGTTTATTGGATGCACCCTTAAGTTTGGGGTCAAATTCTGTAATTTTTCATGTTTGTATAAGACTCATCAACACCTTGGCATCAATGTAAAAAACTATGGCAAAAGAGAATTAATCTCATCTGTTGTAAATTCTTCATATTTTCTTGTTCATATTCGTAAATTATATTGTTGCGCGTGAAGTTAAGTGTACTTCAGATTTCCCACATAATGAGTGGTCAGTGAACGCCTCTTCACATTGTCTAAACTCAAATGCAGTTGTTTTTCAGTTTCTTCGATTCTTTTATTGAAAATAATGCTATAACAATCTCAGTTAACACGCACTGCTCACAGCCAATTGATGTCTGCCCTCTTTCTAATCCCGTAACGGTAATTATTGTATGTAAGAATATGGCTGATACAAATGCACCTCAGTGCATCCAAACGCCGCTTGTGTGGTTGACAGATCACTCTACCTCAAATGGTGTTGGGAAAAAAAATAGAATATAAAAAAATTGAATTTATAAGTTACAGTTCATAAGACACACCCATACTTTTGGCCTTCATTTTTGGGATAAAAAGTGTCTTATTTTGGGGGAATTACGGTATTCTGCAATAACTATTAACATCTCACTCTTTGTCATCATTTTGATCAGTGTTCATGATTTATTTTATTTATTTATGTATTTTTGTCTCTCCGTACCAGATGACCACGACGTCTTGTCCTTCTTGTTATTCCAACTCACAGAACCTGGCCAGGTACCGATAAATTCCATTTGCTTCGAACTCCCTTTTCTCAATCCCACTGCTTACCAATCAGTCCAAGCCTCTTTTGAATTCACTCAAGCGTTTTGTTTTTTTTCCTTGTTGTTTTTTTTTTTTTTTTTTTACTTTCTTTTTTTGCGGGGGGTTCGTGGTCTTTGGTGGCCCTCTTGAAGCCCCTACCAGAAGCGGAGATTCCTAAAGAAGACAAGGACAAGTACCAGGAGGAATTCCACAACTTCCAGCAAGAACTAGACAAAAAGAAAGAGGAGTTCCAAAAAGAACACCCCGACGTCCAAGGAGAGCCAAGTTAGTGCTGTGGACACAAATGACACTTTTTCATGGTCCTGCACTTAAAATTATGCATATATTCTCAAATATTTTCCTACAATATATCTTCTTATATTATTTAGACTTCATTTTTAAAATTCTGACGACTTGAAGATTTTTGTAAATGTAAGATTTCTCGCATGATTTCTCACATGACTGACTTTTTTCTCACATGCAATAGCTTGGTTCTCATACTAAAAATGCTCTTATAATATGGCTAATCTTGACACATTATGACTATATATTTTGTTTTGTTGTGACTATTGTAAAATGAATGCTTGATTCTTATGTTCCAACTAATTTGAACAAAATTCATATTTTGAACTATTATTGCGAGAATGAACAGGTTTTGCAGTACGTAGACCCTCAATTTATAAAATCATCATGTCAATAACAAATGTTTAATAATTTGTTTTAGATACATGTATTAAGATCTTGCAATTTCAAAAGCACAGCAAATGAGGTCATTTCCTATTTGTTTGTTTTCTGAATGCTCTTCCCCGCAGTCGACGAGTTGTACGAGAGCGTGAACGATCGAGAGGTCCGTCAGGTGTTTGAGGGTCAGAACCGCATCCACCTGGAGATCAAGCAGCTCAACCGACAGCTGGCCATGATTCTGGATGAGCAGCGCCGTTACGTGACCGTCGTCACAGACGAGATCTCCAAGAGGGGAACCAACACTGGCTCGGGACAGGTGGGTTTCAACATGACAAGCTAATATTGGAAAATCCCTTATAAAATTTGGAGTCCATTTTTGTTTCTTCTAAGGTTTTGTCAAAATTTACAACATAGCTGTAAAATTAGTTATTTTTGTACTCTCACTTGTTGCCTTGGCAAGCCAAATGTTATACCAGCATTGTTTTATAAAAAGGATACAGGAGGCACACAGAGGTGCATTTTTCTATCGGGAAATAATTGCTCTAAGGGGACAAGCTAGAGGCTGAATATCAGTTGGATGTTAGCAGCCTGTATTAGCTGAGGTTGTTGCGGCATTATTTTCATTAAAAGAAGTGAGGAAACGAGGAAATAAATCTGAAAGAGCGCATTCAAAGTTACACTGGCGAGGCGTTCACTGACCACTCACAATGTGGGGAAATCTGAAGTACACTTAACTTCACGCGCAACAATATAATTTACGAATATGAACATTAGAAAATATGATGAGTTTAGGAAAATAAGATTTATTCTGTTTTGCTATAGTTTTTACCTTGTTGCTAAAGTGTTTGTGCATCTTCTACACTTAAACACAGAAAATACTAGAATTTCATCCCCAAATTAAGGGGGCATCTATATTTGGGGAATTATGGTAGTCCTATTCTCTTGGCCCATACCTAAATAATGACAAGTTTTTTTCTTCTAATATTCAACAATGTTCTTGTAACGTTACGATTTTCCTCATGAATTATTTTTTGGTAAATATGCAAATGATTCCCAGTTGAATTAAGACTTTTTCTCTCTCTGTAAATTCATTTTCAACTACAAAACGATGATATTTTTATGTTTTTTCCTGCCAAAGTTATTTGTTCTTAACTTTCACTTGTACCTTAAAATCCTTTGTATAATACGCTCCTCCAAAATCAAGCTTAAAGCAGTTTTTTTTTAATTTATTCATTTATTTTTTGTCGCGTTTGGGCAACTGCCCGTTTTTAATGATTCCATAACAATTTTACTGCCAAGGTAATGCAGAGACACCAGCAGGCATCCAAACTTAATGACATTTTTTTGTTTGTTTCATGCTAACCTCTGTGTATAATAATCTCCCTCAATTTGGGATCATATTTTTCCTGACGTTTCCATTTTTCTTCGTAAAGTTACAAGATTGTTACTTTGTTGTGTTGCTGTTTTTCCTGCTACCAGACCTGCCTCACAGGTTTGTTGTTTATACTCAAATCACCTTTTTAAACAAAACAGTTGTTCATAGAATGTTTTTCCCCCTGTTGTTTGCCACTCCCACCATTCTGTTGTTTGTTTTAGCTGGATGTGGCCAACCAGCAGCTGGGCACGATTGTATCATCCCAACAAGATCTGCTCAGAAACCTCAACGAGTTTAGGTGAGTCTCTTTTGTTTTTTTTACCATCCGCTGAAGTGCAAAACAAAGGGAAAATCCCCGCAGTTAAACCCCAGAAATTATATTTAATCTCAGACTGTGAACATCTCAGGTGTCTGACTGTTAGCCTGCCCCTGTAATCCCATGATCATGCTTTCATGACATGAAAAAGTAAGTCTGTTTTTAAAGGTAGATGTACAAGGCATGATATGCGCTGTAATACCCACCAACTCATAAGCCTCTTAAACTTGAGGGGTCTTATACAAAAAAAAAACAATAACCCCAAAAACCGATTTATTTGCATGACTGAAAGCCTGCCTGATTTATAATGAAAACTATTTTGACCATTTACCTTCTAACATAGTAAAGCTTCGGTTAGTTAGCTGATAGAGTCCCGAGAAAAGTTAATTTAAAAGAAAAAAGTGAAAAATAATAGGTCATGAAATGCAGTATTCATTGTTTTGATTTTTAAACCTTTTACTTTAAATGTAATGATTTAGTTCCTACACCCATATAACGTTTCATTAGATAATTATGACCATAAAATAAGGCATAATACCATGAGTGAGTCAATAACAATAATAGTAATAATATAAAAAGTCGTACTATTCTGATTTTAAAACATCCAAAACAAACCAATTTTTTTTTTTTTTTTTTTGGGAGGGGAGGCGGGGGTGAGTGGTGGAGGCGGACCCCAGTTGCATTTGGAGTTGTTCTCTTTTTGACCCCAGTGTGTGTCTTTGTTTTTGTTTGTTTTTGTTTGTTTGTTTTTTTACACAGGTGTTTTTAGAATGTACAGTTCATTTTCTTTATACAGTAAATAGAACTTCTGTCACATTTTTTTCTCTTGCAATTTTCTATCCATTCTAGCATTGTTTTGGGTTTTTTTTTTTTTTTTGCCTTTCAAACAATTTTAGCATTTCTTTTATTTTGCGAGTGGCCCTAATACTTCCTTATGGGGTGTGCCGTTTTAATGATTAAATAATGTCTTTTTTTGTGGCCGTGGCCGTTTGATTGTGTCTTAATTTGAGCATGCCATCTGCATGATGAATTAATCAGAACGATATTAAAGATTTCACTTTATGTAACATTAATCTTCGTCATGTATCATAAAAGAAGCAAGCTGTCCACGTGGCCTAAATCCCATGGGCGTACATGATTTTTTTTTTTTTTTTTTCCCCCTAGCATTGACCCATAACTCTCAAGTTGGAGGTGTAACGCCGATCATTTGACTGATGGCGGTAAAAGGCTAGTCCAGCTTGTCGCTGGATTAGAAAATGGTCATAAATGGGTCACAAGATGAAGATTAGATGACGGCATTATTATTAAACGCTCACTTACTTTCTCAAGGGAGATTTTATTTTTTATAATATATGGAAACAAATTAGATTTTGTTGATTTGCAAAGAAAAGGCCACGTCTTAGCGACGTATCAGATTAGGCGTCTTTAAATACATCTGTCATACACGGCCTCAGCACGGTCTGACGCTGCAGGACTTCCTTTCATTTGTCCATTTGTCCTCGTCCATCCTAATCGTCTTAGACATGTTTTAAGATGATAAGAGAAAGTTACTGCTTACTGCCTGCCTTTAATCAACAGGAAGAACTGCCATTTTCCTTTTTATTGCATGATCCAATGAAAATATAAAATTATACAATTTTTTTTCCTAAAATAAATAACAGAAAACTAGGAAGGAAATGGAATAATATTAATGTGATTAATTACATATTTTTATGGTGTATAGCAGTATGAATTCAGTGCTATGAAAAAATATATGCCTCCGCAAGTCCTGTTAAAAACTTTAACCCATAAAAACTTTGTACAATAATAGGCTGGGTTTTTTTTCTTATAGTTAATTTTTTTTTTTTTCCCCAGTCGTACTCATGAACGAATATGCTTCTCCAGACATGGTAATTCTTTGTGCTAGCATGGCGGCTAGTTGTTTTCTTAACCCTTTCAGCTCTTGTAATCTGATGTTGGAACATGTTTTTATATGAGATTAATTTAGCAATCATGACCTGTTTTATCAGATGGTAATTTTCTGGTTTCCAAACTTTGGCTATACACATCCTCTGGTGAATAGGGATTAAAAGATTAGACAGGAGACAAATTTGTATCACTTAAAAAAAAAAGGGGGGGGGGGGGGGGGGCAATACCCACTGTGCGTTGTAGGCCAACATGAACGTTTTACTCTGTACTTTGGTATTTTGGTTTGCTTTTTTTAAATGGCCTTAGATCTTTACAGGAACAACTCTAAATGAATATGAATTCATATTTATTTTTGTTGCCGTTCATTATTTTTCAACTGAAATTGGCATGATTAGGGTTTTGAATTTTTGGACCCTTTTTTCATCCAATGTTGTAACTTTTACCGCGGCCCTAAGAGTACTTTCTTTTTTTTTTCTTCTTCTTTTTCAAAAAGAATTCCTGTACTAGTGTACTTCTCCATGTACAAGTTGAGGTTTTTTCCTTCATTTTTAACCCCTCATTTGGCTTGAATAACATTCATTTGAATGCAAAATAAGTAAAATTGTGTCATTTACAAGGCTTAAAATGATTAACTGCAACAGTGTGTTATTCAATATCCAATGAAGACATGCATCTAAAAGTACCATCATTTTGTCATTTTAACAACACACACTATGTGTTTTAATTGGACAGCTATTATATGTGTAACAACTAAAGTCAGGGGTACTTATATTCGCGTTTTTGTAAAATGAACCTGAATTGAAGTATCATTTTATGAATGAATTCCTACTATTGTCTTAAAAATCAGAATATCCAAATCCTTAAAATCATACCAAAAACTGAGGACAGTCTAGACTCTTGTAATTTACGACTAACATTTTTCTCCCAAACTATATGGCAACATTGTGTTTTTTTGTTTTTTTTTTTTGTCTCAATCCTAATATCTTTTTCTACGATAGGGAACCTTGTAGCATTAGATTTTTCTCTGAATATTCCCACTCCTTTGTAATAACATTGCAGCTTTTTTTTATCATAAAATCTTGACTGGACGCTGCGTTTCCAAAACTGAAAAGGCCCATCTTTTTTTCATACTACGTACTTTGTCTTGACAGAAATGCCTTCTATGAGTCTCTGAAGCAGATAGGCTCAGCCCAGCAGCATCATCAGCAGGGCGGCGGGGGCGTGGCCACGTATGAAAGCATTCAGCATTTCAACGACATCAAGGAGCACCTGCACTCAGTCCGACGCGACTTGGAGCACCTGGTGCAACGTGGCGCTCAGGTCAGAATGCAAAGTTTGCATGAACATCATAGCGTTGTTTATCTTCCGCGTACTAATATGAGGACTCCCTGCAGAATCCCGGTGAGAAGGCCCAAAAGTGCCCCGAGGTCCCGCCCATGCCTTCCTGCTTGTCAACTGTCCATTTTGTCATCTTCATCGTGGTCCAGTCGGTTCTCTTCTTGTGTTATATCATGTACAAGTAAGGCCGTACTTTTTTCATAATTGAGTTCTTCAATAACTTGAAAATGAATGAGCTGCTAACTTGTTCATTTTCTCTATTGCAGAAGCCAACAGGAAGCAGCAGCCAAGAAGTTTTTTTGATACCAAAAACAATTATTCCAATGAATCTGTAAATGAGGGTCAGACCTGTTTTAGGTGATTTTTTTTTTTTTTAAGTTATTGTAACTGGAAGGAAAATATGATTTATGTGCAAGAATTTAGTTTTAATGAATTGTTTCCCATTTTTTAATTTGATGCTGTTTACAACAGGGGGCACACAAAACAAAATCCTGACAGTATTTTTGCCTGGTCACATTTTTTTTTTTTTTTTTTTTAAGTATAAAGGAAACACTCTGCCTTAGTTGTTCTCGGGCATGTTGCTGACAACCAACCTGTGTCTTTTTTAATGTGCAATTTTGTATGAATAAAGCTAAAAACTTGTCTGATTCTGACAGTGCGAAAGTATCTTTAGCAAAACGGAGAAGCACATACTTTAGGTTCACATAAAACTAAATATTCTGCAGATGCATTTATCATCTTTCACGAACTCACTAACAGAAAAAATATGTATTTCAATTTGACATTATTGCCCTTTAGTGGTAATAACATTAATCACAGAGAAAGCTAAAAATATATGTACTGGTACTCAAACTCCGTGAACAAAAATGTGACTTGACCATTAAGCCTTAACTTAAAAACCAAACCTTTATCCTCCTCTAACCTGAACCCAAACCCTTTAACCCTATCTACTATCCTTAACCTGAACCATAACCCAATCCATAGCTGCTAATTTATGATAGCTGCACTACGTATATCAATGGCAGCGTAATTTAGCATAATTTGTTACTGGATGTGATTTCAAACCAACATTTTGTTTTTTTTTTTATCGCGAGTCAGAAGCAACAGTTGTTGACAAACTAGCTGTTATGTTGCAACACGTTTCCAGGAACATCTTCAAAATAAAAGCATATTTATGTATTTTTGTAAGATGAGGTTTGTTTTGAAATCATTTTACCGCATTTCCAGCATGTTTTACTGTCAAACAGAAGATGAAAAATTGCCGCTGCGTTTGACTTGATAATCTTTCTGATATGTACACAACAGGTATCCAGGATGAGGAAAAAAAAATGCCTTGAGCATTTGTTTGAACAAAGCTACTCGAATCACCCCTTCATGATCTACCACCATATAAAACTTGACAAGTTGTGACAAAGTGACTGGGAACAAATGCCCTAAAAAAAATGAAAGCAACTGCAAGCTGAATGATCTGCCCCCACACAATTAATCTTACCTCCTTCGCAAAATTTGCACACGACTAGTTTAGGGTGGTCGTTTCAATCCATACGTCAAATCTATCAATACTTAATAAAAAGTGAGAGTTCAAATCCACCTCGCTCCGGCTTTCCTGTGTGGAGTTTGCATGTTCTCCCCAAGCCCGCGTGGGTTCTCTCCGAGCACTTCCTCCCACACTCCAGAAACATGCATGGCAGGTGTATTGGACGTACTGAATTGTCCTAAGGTGTGATTGGGTGCGTAAATTCTTGTTCATCTCTGTGTGCCCTGCAATTAACTGGCAACCATCAGGGTGTCTGAAGCCAGCTGGGATAGGCGCCAGCAAGCCTTGTGACCTGAAATGTCAACTATTGAAACTAAACCTTGATTTCGACCAGGAATCATTTGGTGTTTGCCGACTGAAGCTCTCAGTGGCTCATTTGTGTAATGATGATGATGGAAGCGCCAAACCCTCCCTCCCTCCCTCCTCTCTCCCACCTGTCAGTTATCCTTTCTCTTTCAAACAACAGCACGGCATGGAGAAAGGCTCCAGCCGGGATAAACGCGACGCGTAATCCCACCTCTCCCCTTGCCGTAGCGCCGGACGTAGCCCTCTAATTTAATAAAGCGGCCGTATCGCGCTCCATCTCGAATTTTGTTTACAAAATATGCTTTTGTTGCACAATCAATTAAAAACACGCAAACGCTCTGAAGGGCCCGCTTGATTTAAAAATAGATGGGAAACAGGACATCTGTCTTTTAGCGTAGTGGGAGCCAGGGAGGATTTAATCCAGATTATGGCCGAAGCACACAACCTTGTGTGTAAGTGTGTGAGAGATCGTGTGTGTTTGTTGCTTGTCGTCAGTGCATCCTCGGCCGCATAGACAGGCAGCAGGTTAGCTCGACGGCTACCGGGGAGCTGAAGAAAACCGGAGCGGAGAAAGCCACCCGACCCATTTTCCTCGTTCCTCGGCCCCCCGAAACAACGACCAAAAAGTCCCCATGGCTTTCTTAATCAAGAGCATGATCGGGAACCCGCTTTCGGGAATGGGCCTGGGCGGCGGCGGAGACAAGGAGGAGGAGGCCACCCCCTCGGACCCGGCCAAGGCGGCGGGCATGACGCGCGAGGAGTACGAGGAGTACCAGAAACAGTTGGTCGAGGAGAAGTAAGTCCAGGCCTCCATTTTGGATTAGCGCCGGTTGACCTTGAAAAATCGCTTGTCCAGCGCCATCTCACATTGATTGGAGTAAATACTTACTTAACAAGTGTTCACCGCTACAAGATTTTATACACGATGGGAAGAATAAACATTAACTTTCTTCATGCATCTGATCGATAATCTGCCTTAATCTGGCATTTTAGTTCATTTTTTTCCGTCCAAAATGGAATTTAACGTCATCATTTGAGTGAAGTATTCATAGTGGATTCAATTCGGTTGTAAAAAATTGTCATTTTATGAATAAATGCCACATTTGGACTAATAATCTCAATTGATTCTAACATGGCATTTCATTTGATTATTTTTTTGAATGAAATGAATACATATGATTTAATAATTTTTTTACACAGAAAGTGGAGAATTTTATATAGGGTATGTATACTCATCTTGTTCAGGCATCATGTTGTGATTTAGTGCTGTACTATAATCAAGATTATGTTTTAATCTGTGATTTTGTTTGGATGTTTTTGCCGTCCTGGAAGACATTTAAATTTCTGATTTGAATAAATGACTCAAAACGGATTCAGTTGGTTGCATGTCAATCAGTTGTGAAAATACTTCATTTTTAAATGTGCATTCTGAAGAAATGTGGCAAATGCCTTAATTCATCTGCTTTACTACAACCTTTCATGTCATGAGTTTTTTATATTGCAAAGAAAAATTAAATTCCCGTCTAAAATGAAGTTAGCAGTTTTCACCCAGAAAATAAGTAGTTTTTTTTTTTAATATAAAGTAGGAATATTTACTTGTCCAAGCATCGGTAATCAGCCTTTATCTAACTTTTTATATAAACGTTTTTGCAAATTTGGATGACATTTAATGTCATAATACTTTTTAGTAAAATTACACAATTGTTAATGTGTAAAATTAAGTCTCAAACATAGTGTCATTCAAACAAACTTGTTTAGAAGCATATCGCCACCAAAAATGTGCATGTTTGTAATAGGTATTTTGAAATAATGTGTTTGTGAAGAGGCGGGTTGGTGTGTGGGGGTTGTTTCCCGCAGCATGAAGCAAATCCTACAACCCAAATTACATAACGGGATTAAACAGCCTCTCTTGTTTTTTTTTTTTTTTAAAGATCAGATATTGTAAACCAAATAAATTAACACATCTTTTTCAACTTGTAGAAAGTCCTCTGAGAGCCTAAATTTATGACAAAATATGAAGCTTCAATCAAAAATAAATGTATTATAATTATGATATACACGATGAATATGCAGGTTACATTTTTGCAGGGTTTTAATAACTGTTTTTCTGACATTTTGACAAGGTGCCCAACACATTAAGAACAAAGCAAACATGTCTGCTGCGTACTTTGTATGCGTTTGGCTGCATTTCAAATGTGCTGCACCCAGTCTAGTCTCATAATGCCAATCTATAATTGGGTGAGGCTAAAGTACTCACCTCAAAGAAACTTTGAAACAGTCAAACATTGAAACAAGCAACTTTGCATTTCTTGCAGGGAACGCAGGGAGGTGGAAGATCACCGTTGGACAATATCCTCCCGATAGCCAGCCTATTCATGTGTGTCCACTGTAGTGGACATTGGTTTTTGCCCATTAAGTGCCAGAGTGACAGCCTGGTCTTTCTAATGAAGTCTCATAAAATTAACTGTCTTCCTGAGACAAAATGGACGGAAATGAAAAGGCTGGTTCCAAGGAGGAAATACAGTACCCGCTCAACATTGCATGGAACTGCCAATGTGGCAAATACATGTTTTTTTTAATAGCAAATACGTGAAAACATGCTTGAAAACATAGTTATAGCCTACATACTTGCAAGTGTGTTCTAATACATTTCAACACATTTGCATACATGTTTAAACGTACTTGCAAACACATTCAAACGTACTTGTATGCTAATTGCTAAAAACGTAGCATTTTTTCCAAAAATGCCACGCAGTATGAACTTGCAAATGTTGATTCCTCAAAAATCAACAGTGCACCGTATTAATTTGGCATCTTTAATTCGGATTAATTTGTGTTCACTTTCAATTTTTTGTCTGAAAAATACAGCAATTTACATGTGTCTGCAAATGATTGCACAAGAGCAAAAAATATCATCAAAAATGATTGCATATCAGCAAAAAATATCATCAAAAATGATTGCATATCAGCAAAAAATATCATTACTATTAAGGCTAAATCTGAAATTAAAGTTGAATAAAGTTAGCCTTAAATGCTGTACTGCGGCCCATATATGGAGATTTCCCAAAATAGACCTACCCAGTGTACTAAAAATATGATCATATTTCAGAATGTTTTCAAGTACAATGCTTGAAATGATAACTATTACTTTTGATTTGGCAATAAATATTAGCATCCAATTTTGTGATTCTAAACTCGTCGTCATTGCCGATGGATAAGATAAATGTTTTACTTCTAAATGGCAGATTAAATGAGATATTTGCAGCAAGTGATACATTTTTATTCTTCTATACATGCCTTCGATGTTTAGTAGAATAAGTAACTCATTCAATGCCAGCCCAGGAAAAATGGACGTCTATAGCCGTCATTGGCAACCATTGAGTTAATGGATGGATGAAAAAAAACAATAAAGGACGGAACATTTTTCAGATTTGATGATCTTCGATCAGCTTTCATGAACTTTTCACTGCCAGCCCAATTAAAATGGATTTTTGACTTCTATAGCTTTCAATGCCTGTCAGAGAGTTTTTATTTTCATTGTTAGCCCAGTAAAAAAAAAGTATGGATTATTTGTTCGTGTTCAACGAATGACTTATTCCAAACAAATGAATGTGTTTCAGGATGGAGAGAGATGCCGATTTCTTGCACAAGAAGGCTGAGAGGGCAACGCTGAGGGTGTGCCTCAGGGAAAAGTACAGGCTGCCAAAGGTAAGCTTTAAATTTAGCAAAATATGTTTATTAAAAAGCATGTAGATGGTTTTTATTATCTATATATTCCAGTTAAAATTAAAAGGAAAAACAGGTTTGGAACTCTCAACTGAAAAAAAATCAAACATCCCTTTCATTTGCTGTTGTTTTTTTAAACTAAATAAAATAAAGTAAAAATCAAATAAACCATATCAATAATCATCAAAAATGTCAATCTCTTTATCAAAAAAAAAACTTATTTTCTCTTAAAAAGTTCCACTTTTGGATTACCTCACATCCATCATATCAGTTTTTAACCAAAAAATAAATATTAAATATATATATATATATATATATATATATATATATATATATATATATATATATATATATATATATATATATATATATATGTAATCACATCAGTCAGATTTTTTTTCATTAATCAGACAAAACAAAAATCCAGCACAAATATTGTTATGCACTTGTTAATTTGAATCTACAGTATCTGACGGAGACCATCAATCCATTCATCGGGAATGAGATATTTCTGATAATCGTTTGTGAAAATAACGCTATCGGAAAAGAGACAAGTGATGGTGATTAGAAGGGGAGGTACAAAGCGTGTCACCAGATTAGTCGGAAGGTGTTGACCTTTCGTAAAAGCCAAAAATCCACTGAGCAGAGATCCCAGGATCACTTGGTACCGCATCAGTCCATGTGATCGGACTACTCCTACTTCGTATTTTCCAGACACAGGAAATAAAAGGACTATTAGAGAACATCTAGTAGCCATGGCGGGAGCACAAAAGGTACGTTGTTTAGAATTTAAATAGAGCTTCTAATGAACCATTTAGAGAAGACTCCATTTAAAAAGTGTGAATTTAATTCTTGCTCGTGACCTTGTCTGCTTTTGTGAGTTTACGGGGAAAAAAAAAAAAACAATGGCCGCTCTGTGGCCTTTTAAAGCACATCCGTGTATAAATCCAATTATTACGCTCTAATGATGTTTACATTGTACAAACAATGACAAAGGCCACCCTGTCTTTATTTAAAGCGAAATACATTTGCAGCATCGCGACAATAGTAAAAGCATACAATGGGATTCATTCTTGGAAACGAGAAGGGGACGGTTAGCTTGAAGAGGTAAATACTTTCACTGAATAACAGGAAGTTGTTGTCCGTCTTATGGCATTAGCGTCTCGTGCGATTCTGTGGATGTTATCTTTAGACTGCTGGCCGCGGATTATCCCCATCATTGGACCTTAAAGTCACATGACCCCGCCCGCGCAGGCATGATCATCTCAACAAAATTAGAGCTTTTATTTTGAAATCCAACATGCCTCAACGCCACCCAAAATATATTTTGCGTGTTTAAAAAATAAAAATAGTCACAATATTTGGAATTACAAGACATCCAATCTTATCGAGTGTCGGGTTTTTCAACCCTGGTGGCCTTATGCTACAAATGATGGAAATTCCTTATTGATTAAATCTAATACACATATATTTTAAACCAGTGGTCCCCAACCCCCGTTCCGATCAACTCATACCGGGCCGCGTGGGCTGCACCCGAAATAATGTTTTGGAGATGATTTAGTTTAACAGTTCATATGTTAATTTTCCAAGTATCCTAGATGTAACAAGTAATCTATGCCATAAATTTAATTTTTTTGAAAAAAACAACAACTTTGATTTATGCATTTATCATTTATACAAACTGTTTTAAATAATTAAAGTAATTAAAACTTGTTTTAGTTCATTAAAAAAAAATACTCAGTGTCTCCATATTGTGTGAGTAAATCCGTAGGGTTTTTTTTTTTATCCCAATTCTACAATTTGAAAACAAGTATCCTCACCTATTTTCTCTATCAAACAAGAAATTGATTTTGTTGTTGTTGTAATAAAAATCAGATTAAGAAAAATCTTTTCAACTGCTACTCCTACGTATTTTTACACATATTATAGTAATACAGTATCGCGGATTAAGATTCACCCACTTGTTTACATGGGATCTAATCTTACATTCGATCAATTCAATCTTGTGGCGCTCTCATCACTTGGAGAAAAACATCATGCTAATCCGGTAAAATGTTGTTTACCTTACTCGTGAGAGTTCACTGGAATTCAGAAGGCTGTTGTGTACAAAAGGTTTGAGTAAAATGTGTTTGAATGAAAGCTTTTTGGGTAAGACAAAAACATCTGCCTTTGAAAGAACTCAGATGACAGTCGATGAAGAGGAAACTCTGTCAAGGCCGAACAATCTGAACTTAAATACGCCTTGAATTCACAAGTAGTACAGAGTGTACGTCACAAATTTGTCCAGATTTCAGATTTTGCAAGATGACTGAAAATAAATGTTGTAGTTCTAACACATATATAAATTGCACAGTATGTTTAATTCCCCTGATAAAGTACAGCACTGTGTATCTTTTCAACAAAAGAAAATTGGATTCTTACCTCAATATATTTCAAGCAGGAATGATTTCATTCACTCAAATATTTTACATTGCAAAAACACTTCTCTGGTTCAAACTGATTTTTTTGTTACACAACTAGATCATACCAAAGTGAACGATCAAACTAGTTACCGTATAATAATAATTAACTCCTAAGCCACTTTGGCTATTGAAATGACAATAGATAAAACTGGAATAAAAATCATCATTTGAATTTTACCTGAATTTTCTTTCTTTTTTCTTTTTTTATACAATGATCAGACACAGTAAAATACATGAAAAGTCAAAGAATTTCTTTTTTTTCCTCCCCAATTCACTGTAAATTCTCTCTTTTCCTTAATGGCCACAAAGTTTTGAGAAAATTGCCAAAACAATTTTCACAACATAGCAAAAATGATCAGATATTTTTGAACTAAAAACAAACATACTATTTGTCAATTTGCACCATTCCAGTTATGCTGACTACGAAAGTGTGGAGCTGCCATCGTGGAGCAAAATTTTGTAAAGATTCAGATTTCTTTTTGGGATTGTCACCAAAACAAACTCCTTCGGATCACAACTTTCATTTGCCAGGAAGTTTATGATTATAAACTATCCGCACCATTAAGAGATAAATGTGCTAAATCTTTAAACGTCTTTTTCTAAAATAAATAAATAAAAAAAGGGGGATTTCAAGTTGGCCACCATCAAAGTGCTGAAAATTTGTCATTTTTTTGTTGAGGGAATTGAGTGTACCTGATCTCTGAAAACAAATCTCAGTCACAAGTGTGTTTGATGGTGATTAAAAGTACGAGCTGGCTGCATTCTTTTCCCCATAATGCAACCAGCAATTGACATGCAATTGCACAAATTTAACAAAAGTTTCTTTTTGTATTTGACTTATTAGTCATTTTTCATTCTTTTGTCACTACGACTGTTGACTATTTTTTCACATAATGCCATTGGGTATGCCCAATGCGCAATTCAACACAGTGTGGCACTGTGAAAAAAAATGTTTTTAGCATTTAGGCCTCAATCAAACATATTTACAAGTATGCTTGGACCTATATGCAGGTAAATTCAACTATATTTTGAATAAAAAAAATATTTATTCCATGTCTGCATCTCCAGGCTTCTATGGAACACACACACACAATAAACTGGACACTTGATCATAGACAGAACAGTTGCGTTATTGCATAATTTTTTAAGAATATAAAAGTGGAAAAAAGTCCGGCTAAATTTTCAGGAACTCTGCTGAAAAAAAGTCAATTGTTTGTATGCAACCTCAAATTGAAAGATTTTATGTTGTTTGTTGCAGAGCGAGCAGGACGAGAACATGATCGAGATGGCCGGCGATGACGTGGACGTGCCCGAGGAGTTGCTCAAGATGGTGGACGAGGACGCCACAGAGGAAGAGGGCAAGGACTCCATTATGGGCCAGATTCAGAACTTGCAGAACATGGACATGGACCAGCTGAAGGAGAAGGCCTCGGCCACCGTAACCGAGCTTAAGACCAAAGCTGAGGAGAAGTGCGTTGTCATGTGAGGGAACCAAGAAAGAAGAAGCTAAAAAAATAAGCCACCGTTGGAATTGTTTTTGCAAAGCTATCAGAACCAACGAAGCCTCAGCTAGCGAGATGACTTCCGCCAGGGCTCAACTGTTAACATTTTTCCATCATTTTGTTAACTAGCATGCTACTTTCTGGTTCTCAAAAAGATATGCATACCCATGCGATTCAATCAATTAAAAATATATCTTATACCTGCGCTTTTATCCAGATCCTCACCAAAATGAATTGTAAACTCCGTGGGATTTGTTTTTGTTAGCCTAATCCCGCTATCTGTCCTACTATTAACTGTTATGATGTATGTTGTTTCCAAAATGAATATAATTTTGTTTTGATGTTAAAACAACGAAGGTAGTGGTGCTCCAAAGCATTTTGCATTGTATTGTATATGTTCATTTTAATTATTGACAATTTTAATTTGACGTCGATTTTTAAGATCGCAGCCAGCTGCCTTGATTGCCAAAACAATCCAAAAACCCAAAAATACAAATATCATTTAAATACCTACGATATCAATACAGCTCTATGATAAAAGGTACTTTGAATGTGGAAAAATATGAATTTCTTGAGTTTTAACAAGCTCTGAGAGTTTCCTTGATTCAAAATTGTGACAACATAAAATGTTAACCAAACCTAAAACTAATAAAGACTGACTAGATTTCAGGGAATAAAACAATTTCATCAATAATAATAAACCCTGGGTGCCCCAATGTATCTGTAAAGACCTTTCTGTTGTTTTTCTCGTTAGATTTAAAGAATTAATTAGCCTCTTTGTTTCATTATCAAGCAATATATGGAAAAAAAAAACAACAAAAAAAACCCTTCCAAATCCAGCAACTCACTTCAAAAGATGCAAATACAACATGGGCCAAAAAATTAAAAATTATGTTTGATCAGAAGTGTCCTGACTTTCAATAAAGACTTAAAAAAAAAAAGCGAGAGATCCCCACTGCATGTATCCCCATCCGCACACCACTTCAATATTCTTTAATGATCACATGACTTTACAATTTTCTTTCTGTTATTCATGTAAAAAAAAAGTGAGGCTGTTATACTCTTAAAAGTGTGTTTGCAGCCTTTTGAAGATGTGTGTTCCCTTTCACTTCAATGGTCATGCTAGGTTGTAATTTTGTATGTGGTGTTTGAGTTGAGCTGTCTAGAGATTGTATGTCTTCAATGCAATACAGGCACTTGTTATAACCTTTATTCACATACATTTGAAATAAAAAGTATATATATAAATAATAATATTTGCAACACTGCAGGACTGCACAATGTGAGTAAATAAATAACGTATATATTGAGGTGTGGAAACAAATAAAGGTGTATTATGCAGTATTTTGGGGTTTCGGCTGCTTTATTATTTGCATTTTGATTTGATGTCTATTGAGGATGTCACAATATTTGTTTGGAAAAAAAATGCCTTACTATACATGGTGTTTTTTTTTTTTTTATCAATTTAAAATGATACGCCTTCATTTACATGACCTCTTTTTTCTCAAAGAAAAACACCTCTCCCAAAAAAAGCCTTTACTACACAGTGTTGTTTTTTAAATGCCTTACTATTCATGACCATTTTCTTAAGAAAAAAAAACCCTCAATAGTCTTTATTGAAGAAAGATAAAATGTCCATACTATACATTGTGTTTTTTTGTAAAAAAACAAACAAACAAACAAACAAAAAAAACAGTCATTTTTTTCTGAAAAACAAAACAAAAAGAAAAGCCTACATATACATGGTCTTGTTTTGTTTGCAAAAAATATGCCTCACTATACTTGGTTGTTATTTTGCAAAAAAAAAAAACAACAACAAAGAAAACACCTCACTACACTTGGTTGTGTTATTTCCATTATTCAAAAAAAAAAAAAAAACTAACTAACAAACAAAAACGTTTTAATATACATAGACGTTATTTTGCAACAAAAAAAATTTAAAAACAGTACTTAACATATAGTACTTGACTGATCTCTACCTCTTACAATACATAAAAATAAAATGGATTATTTATTTACCTATTTTTTAACGCCTTTTATCAATTGTCTTTTTGGTGGAAAAAATGCCTTACTATATATATATATATATATATATATATATATATATATATATATATATATATATATATATATATATATATATATATATATATATGGTTGTGTTTTTTTATGTCTTACTAGTTACTGTGCAAAAAAATAATCCCTTTTTCACCTTATACATGGTTATCAAAAATATAGATATATATATTTTTTTTTATAAATGAACAGATGAATGTGAGAGAAGAAGCTTCTGGATGAAGGGAAAATTGATAAGACTATTCCATGATTGCATTATGTTTGACCGAACATGCTATGATCACGTTTCAAATACTTGATTGGATTTTGCAATACATTGAAAAGATGGCACCACACAGATGATCAAAATAAGAGCGATTAATACCTGGTGGAGGATGGTTTTAATTTAATTGGGCATTATCCAAACACTTGACAACGAGGGGATGATTAGGGGTTAGTTGTGATAGAGGGAGGCTTGGGGAGGGACAAAGGGCGGGGGTGACAAGAGTTTCACAGCAAGTTTGAGCGGCTGTGGATTTGCAGTCTGAAGATTAACATTTAATAGGATCACACGGGCCCAGTTTGTCCAATGCACCCCGCCCACTCCATCTATCCATCCATCTATGCGTGTTATTATTTTTACTAAACGTGTGACCTGTGACTTCTCAAAGCTCCCCATTAAAGTCCTTATGAAATGATCAATCTTGTGGGATAAACACAAGATTCTTTGGAAATAATATTAGGCATACTTGCACTATCCAATGATGTTTTTTTAAGCCATATATAATATGGTTCCCCAACAGTGTTATGAAGAGAAATTATGTGTTTATTCATATCTTTACATACAGTGTTCATTCATTTTTGTGATTAATGGGGACCGAAAATCCCCTGCAAAATAAAACCCACTAAGTCGGACCGCTCTCCACCCCGCAGGTGACTACCAGAATTTTTAAATGTAAAAAGTATTTTTACTTTACATGTCTGAGATGAATTTACAGTAGTACATATTTACTTAAATCTTTCATTATTAAACCCTATAAAATAACTTTGCTGTTCTCCCTTCCCGTTTCCATTCCTAGGTTGTAATCGGGGAACACGGAGAGCCGGAGTCGCCCTGGAACATTTGACCAAGAGTGAAGGCCAGCTGACCAGACATAATAACAAGAAAACAAAGTGTGGTCCAAGTACCATCGTCAACAGTCACCAGCTTGAACATGACTGGCCAGCCAATCTGTCAAGCAGATCACATGCACTCCTTATAAGACACGCGATCGGCCCCCGTGTGACATCGACCAATAAAGGCAGGAGTTGTCCTCGGATTTTGCCCAGGAGATGTAATCCACTGGATGGATGGATATGTACATATGTATACCATTATTCCCCAAATATAAGGCACACTTTTTTCCCAAAAACGTATTTGTTAATTCATTTTCAATAAAAGAAGCAAGCAGACTGAACCAACGTCCGAGTCCATCCTTGTTCACACACAAGAATGTTACTAAAATCGAGACGATCGTATAAAAGTTATGATGTCTCAAAACACTTAATTTAACCAGCAACAAATATGAAACTTATGGATAAGAACACTAGAATATATGAAGAGTTTCATAAAATGAGATTGATTCTGTTTTGCTATGGTGTTTACATTGTTGCAAAAGTCGGTGTATCTTATACACGGTAACATAAAAAATACCAGAATTTGACAGCAAAATTAAGGGTGCATCTTGTACACAGGTGCAGCTAATATTTGGCGAATTACAGAAATTCCTCTGAAAAAGTTTCCATGTGGAATAACAGAAATGTTCATATCAGGCCCTAATATAAACATTAAATCTTAAACCTTTTTTTTTTTTGGGGGGGGGGGGGGTGCAACACCGATTTGTTAACAAAATTATTTTCCACATCCAAATGATATCTTTAAGAACATATTTTGCTACTTGCTGTCGACTGAAACTACAAATGCTCAAGTCTCAGGTAACGGGCAAACATGGCTCACCTGTTCCCTAGGTTTGGTCACGTGACATTCAGGAGCTGAGTCGTAGCTGGCCGTTACCTGAGCCCTGAGCATGTGATGTCATTTACTGTTGATAGCAAGAAGCAAAATGTTCTAAGGTATTATTTGTACATGAAAAATAATTCAGTCATCAAACTAGTTGACAAAATGTTGACAATGTTTGAATAAATTTAGAATCCCTTTAATTTTGTGGTTTTGCATGGTGAAATTTTTTGTTTTGCATGATGGAAGGCCCAAAATCTTATAGTCTCATTTGTTGGAACTTTGTAATATCATTAGCATGTCCAGAATATACAAGATTTCTTTATTCCTTGAGAGAATGGAAGCTTTTTGAGTCATTGTTTTACTTTCACCACAAGCAATAAATAAATTAAAGCAGCAAAAAGGAAGTTGCACTGACCCCGTGTCGTTAATTAGCATCTCTTCCCCCTCCTCCTCTCGCTAGCCGACAAAGGATGAGGTCACCTTGTGCAATTAGGAAAAGCTAAATAGTTTTAGGGGGTTTTAACTCTTTTGAGCAACATATGTAATCCCCCTTTAAGCGGGATTACCACACTGCTGTCAATCTTTGTTTGCTCCTAAATGGTGATCGCTGAAAATTGTCTTTCTTGTGTGGTTCTTGGGGTGACTGACCCCGCACTTAAATTGTAGGTTTATTTAATGGATCAGAAGGGGGAAAATTAAAGCTATTCTTGAGGTGAGTGTGCAATGGAGTGGGACAGGCGGTTCAGTGGTCAGAGATGCCGCCAGACCATTTTTAATAGAGGAAAGTTACAAGCAGGTGTGATGATGTAACAGCCAATCAAAACGGCATGTCATGACACTTGAACTTTCAAAACAAAAATTACACTTCTGGGTACGATGCAAGAGCCTGCCAGCTGCTGCCGCGACTTATCAATATAGTCATTAAAGAGTGTAGTATATTGAGTTTTTTTTTACAATAATACATAACTATGTTCAGAATTCCATGCCAATGTATGACTAAAAAGTGAAGTGTGTAGAGAGAGGGGAGGGGGAGGGGGGGTGATGTCTGCTCTAAAAAAACACATCATCCTTCTCACTATGTATGTAATATTAATAGTGGCCAGAGGTGGCGTCAAAAAAAACAAAGATAAAGCACAAACATATGAACTGTTAAACAAAATCCTCTCCAAAACAGTACTTCGGGTGCAGCCCACGCGGCCCGGTACCGGTTGATCCACGGACCGGGGGTTGGGGACCACTGATTTGAGGCACAGGCTGTATGTTGTGGCCACCAAAACAAACAAGCAGCCTTCCTGTGTTTTTTGTTGTTGTTGTCAAATGTGTTGCAGTAACAATCAAGTTATGTCACAAACAGCCCTCAATGTGAATAATTGACTTACGTCTCACTACATCGGGGTTCAGTTATTGCAGTTTCACTCTATAGTGAATTTTCATTTATGATCATAACTTTTTCTATTGCAGGTTTACATTCACATTTTCTTGCAATTATTCTTGCTTTTTAGTCAGACCAGTAAAAAAATAGCATTTGACTTTTATTAAAAAAAAAAAACAACCTTTATAACAAGGATTTATATTTAGAACCATTTGTATCAAAATATTTCTTCAAATGTTTCCTCCTGCCAAGTCAGACCAGGCAAAAAAAAAAGGTTTCGTTTTTATGTTTTTTTTTTTTTCAACAAACTAAAAAACGGTTACCAAAAACAAAAAAAAGTTCACTCTTCTTCCCGGATCTTGGTTACTGCGGGGATTTTTTGTAAACATAACCCGCGAAAAACGAGGGAACAAACACTTTACTGTGCTTGCCTAAATAGGTAGGAGGATGGTGTCTAAATAAATCACCTCGAAGGGGGCTGGGGATTATATGGGGGTACACTTCACGGTGCGTTCGTTTACTTTTTTGAGGGGCGTCGTTGATATTTGGGAAGCTTTTTGAGATTTTTCGTGATAAAGGTCTATATACTGTAAATAAAACTGACTTGACATAGTCTTCTATCTCCACCAGAATGACACAAGGGTTCACATAAATTCTGATCTGAAATTGAGGGTGAAAGGCTGCAGCAAGGTTGTCTATTCTTGCTTTTCACTGCACCAACCACACCCGCCCAACTAACGAGACCTCCTCCATTCAGTTTGGCAACACTATTTGGATGAAATATTAAGCTGGCAATCCTGGCAAGAAATCTTGTAATTATGATTTTGCTGTACCTTAATCTGCAAGCCTAATCTTCCCTCTTTTTTCCTCGCTTCGAGACTGACATGAACATGACATCTGGAGGAGTGGAAAGATGGTTTTAAGATTGATGTAAGTAGGTTTTACACGTGCCCCCCATCACACTAAAAGCCGACACGCCCCCCATATGCGTGACGTCAGAAAAGCGAGCAGGTGGGGTGGGAGGCGTTGGTTTAAAAACCGAGGGTGCCCTAAGCAACGTTCATGACATCTTTGTTGGTCCTCGCCGACCCATGTGGCTGATTGGACCGCCTTCCCAGAGGAGGAAGAGGATGATGACAATGATGATGATGGACGAGCGACTGCAACAGCGCCCGTCCGCGCGAACCCTCGCCCACCAGCACCAGCAAGAGCCGGGCAACCCGGCCAGGGTGCACAGCATCGAGGCCATCCTGGGCTTCAAGGAGGACCTCCTCTTCCACAAGTCTGCCGCCAGCAGCCTGCCAGCCAAAGGTAGCGGCAAAGACCCACAAGAGCGCCAGCGTGTCCAACAAATTCAAAAAAGTCACTTCGCAGAAGGTCTGGACGGTAAGTTGTATGTCATTTGTATTTTTTAATCGCATTTGTTTGCTCATTATTTTAATCAAAAAGTATTCTTTTTATTTAATCGATAGTTAGTTTTTTTTTATTTGAATATACTTTATACTTATTTTTGTTTATTTAGTTATATATATTGCGACGTTGTAGTTGGTGTACACGCATTTAACCTCGTTTGAATTCATTCGTTTTTTTAGCTTTTCATTAAGCATTTCATTTGATTCAGCTCTTTTATTTTTGTAATTTGGATTTATTCACTTACATTTTATAATTAATTCAACCTCTACTGTTCTTCTATTTGGTTTGATTAACTTGTGTTATATTTCATTTATTTTTTCCCTGTGAATAGATTTTAAGTAGAAAACTATGGGAATATCCCTGGTTGAAACTTAACGAAAAGTCCTAATAATTCGTCCTTTTTGTTGCACATGCAGGCATGTGCTGTCCGAGAGGTGCCGTTGTTGGTGACGCGCCGCCTTGTACGGACTCGCCGGACCGGGAGGGCTGCAAACTGTCCGACGACGAGAACCCAAAGAAAAAGCACCGGCGTAACCGGACCACGTTCACCACCTTCCAGCTGCACGAACTGGAGCGAGCCTTCGAGAAGTCCCACTACCCGGACGTTTACAGCCGAGAGGAGCTGGCCCTCAAAGTCAACCTGCCCGAGGTCCGAGTACAGGTATGCAATTAACTGATATTAGAATGTTTTCGAAGTATTGAATTCTTTCTGAGAAACGGCTAATAATCACGAATAGGTCTGACTTAACTATACAGTTTGTAATTCATCATTCAAAAATATGTTCCTGTGTATTAAACAAACGGCCGTTGTAGCCCATGAACCTGTTCTAAATTTGCTCAGCAATGTTAAGACATTGAGATTTTCTGGAAATGCTATTTGAAAATATGAACATTGCAGAGAGATATATAAATAAAGTGTTGCTTACTGATACTTTTGATTCTTAATTGGTGAGAGATCACGACGTCTTCACATAAATGCGATAATTATATCACTAGGTCAATAATGATATTGAGAGTAATTTGAGCCAAATTGTGTGTTTCAAACTCGTTCACATTAATCAGTAGGCTTACCCAAGTAGCTAAAAAACATGAAAATCTCAAAATTGTGTTTGGAAAAAATTTGGCAGCAAAGCTGGGAACATGTATGAATAGGCTGTATCACAGTGTTGTGTATATTAATATGAAAAAGTACAATTTATATTAAAAATGATTGTTTTTAAAAACAAATGACACTCATATTAACATATAGACGCTCATTTTAAATATTACAGTCTTGGTGTTTTTATACTTTGGTAAGATTTTAAAATGTGTTTGTTTCTATTTGTGTTGCCTTTATTAGCTGTATATGAAATGGTTGCAGCTTTAGAAACAACCCTATCATATTACTGCAAATATATACTCCTAAGAACAGTTGAGTTGAAAAATAACCAAATTGTGGGTCAAAAAAGGACCCAATCAAAATGTTGGTCATTTTGACTCAACTTCATGGGTTGTTTTGTGCAAAAAAAAAAAAATAAAATAGAATGAAATAAAAAAGAATAACCAAACCTGAGTCGTGTTGTACAATATAACCTTTAAAAAACAGTTGTTTTGAATACAACAATCCAAGAACTTGGGTCAAAGTTGCTCTTTTTTGGACCCATTATTGGGTTGTCTTTTTAATTCAACTGTTTTAGAGTGTTGATCTTAAAAGATTATGTGGGTGACCTACTGTCTTGGCATGTCTTACCTTCAGGAAAACAAAAATTAGTTGCACTAAGCTCCCTGTTTTTGTCCACAGGTTTGGTTCCAGAACCGCAGAGCCAAGTGGCGTCGTCAGGAGAAGCTGGAAGTGAGTTCTATCACGCTCCAGGAAACCACCGCCCCCCCACCCTTGCTCCCTTTTGGCCGTCCCGCCGCCACGGGGCCGCTGGACCCCTGGTTGGGTTCCCCAATCGGGGCCTCCGCCTCCCTGCAGTCGCTCCCGGGCTTCTTAGGAGGAGCCTCGTCCCCCCACTCCATGCAGCCCCCCTTCCTGAATGCCCCGGCCCTGGGGCACACACCACACCTGCCCCGGATGGGCTCCATGTGCCCGCCGTCGCTGTCGGCCTGCCAGTGCTCGTCAGACCCGAGGAACTCCAGCATCGCCTCGTTGAGGATGAAGGCCAAAGAACACATTCAGTCTATCGGCAAGACGTGGTGATGGATACGGCTGCCGCTTCTTTGAGGAAACTGATGGAGTTGGAAGTTGCTACGGCAACAGCCTGACAGGCACAAACTGAACAACTTTTTAGAGTTTCCAGTTTGCTATTTATTCACTATCATTCTTACATTTTGCAACAAGCAAGGCCTATTTATTTTACAATTCTATATGTAAAGAAAAACAATTGGACTTTTTTTGTGTCTAATCTGAATATTTTCCAGACAATAAACTTTATATCTAAATGCAAAACAACAATGGTGTTGTACAGGAGCATTTCATGAAACCTCCGGTTTAAAAAAAGAACAAAACATCCATTTGGTTGGATTTTGAAGCTACAGTTTCAGTCAAAAGTTTGACAACACCTTCAAATTCAAATGGTCTCATCCAAATTTAATGGGCAACAAATTCAAGCTTACTAATGCCTGACAATTTACAGGCGTGAACTGAAAATCATTCATAAAGCATCATCCACATCTTAAAACATCATGATGTAGAATTGTAGATAGATGTAATGCGGATACAAGGTGCCTACTTTGCCGAATGAAAATTAGAAAACAGATTTTGTTTTGATTCAATATTTTGTTCACCAAATAATTACATCTTTTTAAATATTTCTTCATAATCGATGACTTAAATAAAAAAACTAAATTCTGGAATTGTTTTGGATAAAAAAAATGTAAATGTGAAAAGTCTTTATACGATACATATTATTTCACACAAATATTACTGCAGTACTGTACACATATTTACTTAAATCTTAAATGATTAAACTTTACACAGTAAATGAATAGTTACTCCTTTCCATCCTTTGAAGTCAGGCAACTGCCACGGTCTTATATATTGGCGGCGCCCTGAAGTCGGATTCAAGTGAAATTTGTCGATCAAACATGATGACAATGAGCCTTTGCACTTGAAATACTTGCACTATTTTATTATAAAAGAAATCTAGGTAAGAGATTTCCAACAGCAACAGAAGACCTTATAAAGTAAATATGTGTACTGCAGTAGTCTCACGCCCGTGGCAAGTGCATTTCTAGTAACCTGTCTGTCCGGCATGCAGGAAACCATCACAGCACGTCTCTGCTATGCACTGAGAACGCGATAGGCGAGACGCAAAGTGGTGAGGGATCAGATGGTCCCAGGGCCATAGTTTGAACACCGGTGGCCTTTAACCTTATCCAAATACCTCTGAAATGCTTTCGGGGACAGAAAAACATCTTGCCAGGCGGCAACTGTGCAGGTATACAAATTAGCTTACTTGTAGCTGTATAGTGGAGTGCCCTCTAGTGGTGATGTACTAAAATGCAGGTAAAGAAAGTAATGAAATAATTTGAAGGGAAAAGGGCTCGAACTCATCATTGAAGACATAAAGGATGCTTTTTCTATCTCGGTGATGACAAGCATAAACAATCGCTTTCACTAAATTTTGACAACAGGGTTAGCTTTTTGCAAATGTGCTTTCCATCGCCACATCAAATAAACAGGCTGGGGCTTTCTTACACCTAAAGCAGCTTAACCTGGCAAACTTCCTCCAGGCCCCTCAGAGAATGACTTGTTTCCTCCTCATTAACTCCCGTAAACATTATCCCATCCGTGGGCAGGATTAGAAGCGTAATCATGGGGTGAAAGTGGCTTGTTGGCCCTTTGTTCACCGATCGGCTGTGAAGCAAATGAGGACTGAGGACACAAGAGGAAACTCTTCCTTTTGGCATTAAGTGGAAGGCGTGTGCAACCAACTTGTTGCAATTAGCGCTCGCTATTGTCTGAAAAACTAAGCGGGACCAAAACATTACCTGTCAATATGTGCCCTACTGTTTTATACATGCTGTGTGTTTGTGTGTGTGAGTGAGAGAAGAGAGTGAGAGAGAGAGCGAGAGAGAGAGAGAGAGTGAGAGAGAGAGAGAGAGAGAGAGAGAGCGAGAGAGAGAGATAGACCTTTTCACTTGATAACTCAAGTCATTTATGTCATAAAGCATCAACAAAAGGGGTTTACAAACTTTTACAAGTAGATAAATTGAAAGATGTACCTTAAGGCCCATTTTTTTGTTTCATTTAAACTTGGAAAAAAATCGAGTGATTACATATTGTCTATGCAATTTACCTTTTTCTTTATTATAAATCTGCTACGTCAAGACTTTCTGATAAAGGCGATGACGCAAACTAGTTTTTTTTTTTTTTTTTTTACACTTTTCACACTGTCGGCTTTCGAACTTTTTTGATTACTTTTTAAATGTATATTTAGTGTACTGTATGTCGCAGGCTGCTAAAATGTGGATAAGGGCCACAAATGCACCCTTGGGCTGCAGTTTGGACACCACTGACCTATATAGTACAAAGCTGACGAAGAAAAGTACTTCTGCAAAGTACATTTTGGTTCAAATAATATTTCTAACGTTCGTAAATGATACTTTGTGTTGCTCTATAGTCTGGGTGAGTTGAGTGTTGGGGAAAATTTGGATAATTTGAAGGTGTTTATAAACTTTGATGTCAAACTGCGTTGTGTATATTTTTTTTCCCCCTTTTGAAACGTTACATTGCTCCTGCTTAGTAGCCTCACTGTAAAATGTTGTGCCGCCCGGATGCGCAAAGTGATTTTGTGTACTCTCTAAAAAAAAATGTAGAGGATAAAAATAACCCAAAATGGTCAAAATATTTGGGAACATTTGACGCATTCTTTTGGGTTGTTTCATCCACAGCAACACAATTTTAGGCTTGTACAAAACAACCCATATTGGGGAATGTTTGGTGTAAAAAAAAAAACATAAGTTGAATCAAATGTATCCAAGTATTGTTTCAATCTTTTTTTTTTTAATCCATAATTGGGTTATTTTTAACCCAACTGTTTTTTGAATGTACTCCATTGAAATAAATCAGTTACTGTTAAATCAATCACACTTTCTCGGCTAAAATAAAGACAACGTTAGGTGCACAGCACAGTCTTATGAGATCAACTATAATATCTGTCTTGTATTGTACCTTCGTACCTATAAAATAGAATATTGCTTGGTAAAGAATAAAAATAGAATATTGCTTGGTTATTATGAGTGACATATTATTACTTTTGTTCCTTCGGCACTAGGTGAAAAGAAAACTAGTTGGTTCATGAGTAAATGCTTTATTCTCATATCAGCATAGCAGAACCCTGTTGCGGTCGACCCATTTCAAATGGGTGTTCGCGCGCCCTCTGCTGGGTGAAAAAAATACCATAAATGAGAGCAAAATACTGTACGTACAGTATACTGTATTGATAAAAGTTTAGGAAAACTGTGATTTAGAAATGATACCTCCCTTTCACACTATTTGAAAAGGTAATATTAGCATGTGAATAAAAATCAAAGGTATATCCAAAAGTCACTGGCAAATGACTGTACTGTATATTTTGGTTCAAGCAATTGTAACTATTAAAATACTTGATAATTCAGGTGGAGTCAATGCTCGGGGACCGCTATGGCAAAAATTGCAATGTAAAAGTTGATCAAAAGAGGAAAACCATGTGTCTATGGTTCTATGTTCTATATTGCATGCTTTTTAAAATATGGTGAAATAAACAAGGACTGACCTCTCTCTATAGGATCCTATTCTTATTGCTTATTGAAACAATCACATTTTGGCACTCATTTCGGATCAGGGCCCGCATGTTATCCTCAATGGGGTTCTGGGATCTTCTTCCAAAAAACATGAGCTGTCTTTCAACGCTCTTCTTTCCCATCAAATGTCCTGAAATGATTAGATGTTAATTGTCAATCTAGTTGAAGGTAAATCCTTGCTTCATAAAAGCATAATTCTACAAACGTGTGTTAGTTTCTTATTCACTACTTTGATTGACAGTCATCTTATAGTGCATTGATAAAGTACACTTTATTTCTCTTTGACCTCTAAAGCGCATTCATTTATTGGCAACTGTTTGGATTCTACTGAGTCCAAAGTTGAAATAAAGCCCTCAATAATGCAATACAGAAGTTATATTATAATTCCTCTTACTATGAGCATTTTACATTTGATTAAATTCAGTGGAAAAAGTGATGTTTCTCTTACCGACTGCCCAGTGTTGACCGCGTGGATGCATCACACCAAGAGGCGCAGCAGAACAGAGGCAGTAATGAAAAACAAGAATGACCAAAGCCAGCCATATAACGCCCACTCTTCTACCCATGATCAGTAAAGGTCAGAGATCCCAACCTGTTTCATTTTCATCCGTGCGGTTAATCAGCGTGAGCTGTGGAAAAATCTCCTGTACGGAAAGCGGCACCTGGTGACGTTCCTTATTCCTTGGACAGAAAGGAATAAATGAAGACAACCCCCTGAAGCAGTTGGACGTCAGAGGGAGAGAAGATAAGAAACCACTTAAGTCTTTAATTAAGAGTGTCAAAATGTGCTCTAAATCTTGAGATCATGAGATCGCATTTCGCCTAAGAAAAGGTCCATGAAAATTAGAGTTACAGTACCTCGACTCCCATTTGTTATGCATGACTTTTCCCCGACCACTGATTTAAAGTGTATAAAAAAAATTACACACTGTTCAAATAGCAGACCTCAAAATTACCCATTTAAAGTCATGCTTGGAGGTAGTCTGCTTCAGTACAACTAATAAGACACACGATGGCAATATTGCGCAACTATAGTGAGTCAAGCTGATGCAGACTCTCGTCAACTTGCTACTTGAGTTGATACTTATCCATTGAGATGACCGGTGGCCAATCATTGGACAACCACTAACTTATAATTATATTCTTTTTTTTTTTCTTGCTTCCCAAAATCATCATGCGGGCCGAACAGAACCACCTGACGGCCTACATACGGCCTGTAGGCCTTAGTTTTGATGCAGATAGTCTAATTTAAATGCATGTGCTTTTGAAATCCGAGGCAAAAGATGACTGTATTGAAATGCATGGTTATGTTGTTAAAGATGTAAGAAGATGTAAGGGGAACTGTGTGAAACACAACAGGAAATGTTAGAGACTATAGTCACATTTTAAAAGCAAGAAAACTGGGAAGGCAGGCTGCCAACAGATGGAATTAGAAGGAGAAACATACTTTAACCTTTGAAAATGCAAAATTTGCATTAAGAACTGACAACAAACCATGGTATCTAAAAAAACAAAACAAAAAAAAAAACCTATGGCTTAATTAACTTAACAGCATTCCACTAGATGTCGCCAAAGTGACCAAAAATGCTTTGGTCTGAATACAAAATAACTACAATTTTCAGCAAATAACAAAGGATAAGTTAAAAAAAAAACATAGCAGAATCACAAATGTTGCGCCATAAATATATGGGATGGTAAAGGTAATTGTTTGTTGAAAGAAAAAGGAAGCCTTTTCCTCCCTATTCATTCACAAATTTCTCTACGCCAATGGCTGTTTTGCTGAACACAAAGCAACTGATGCATACATGAGTAAATTATATCTTTTCCCGTATAATTTTTCCATATGATTGGCATGGGGGTGTAATCGATTTATTAGTGTATTTATGTAATTATTTACTTATTTATTTAAAATGCTACCATGCAACAACATAATCTAGAAAGCAAACTTTATAAAAATAAGAGGAAAGCTTGCAAACGCACAAATTAAGCATTTCACGGGACAGAAATATAGCTGCGCTCAACACAACTAAATGAAAAAAAATCCGATTTGACCCCCCCCCCCACACACACACACACAAACACACAACCACAAAAGATTTAAATGAGTACTGCTCAACCAGCCATTACAACGTCTAATGTGGGAATGATCTTCCTACAGAATCTGAAACACACAAGGACCTGTATACACCAATCCGAAGTCTGAAGTAGGTACGAGTCTAGGGGTCAGTGTCTGAAAAATTAGTATGCCACTTCATGCTGCTGAAAAACATCCCCATAGCATGATGCTCCCACCACCATTCTTCACCATAGGAATGGTATTGGTATTGTGATGAGCAGTGCCTGGTTTCCTCCAAACACGAGGCCTTGCATTCTCACCAAAGAGTTCTGTCTCATTTTTTGGCAAATTCCGGAGGGGCTGCCATGTTCCTCTTACTAAAGAGAGGCTTTCGTCTGGCCACTCTACCGCAGGTCTGATTGGTGGTTTGCTGCAGAGGTGGTTGTCTGTATGAAAGGCTCTCCTTTCTCCACAAAGGAATGCTGGAGCTCAAACATTGACCATCAGGTTCTTGCTCCCCTCCCTAGGACCCTTCTCCCAGGATCGCTCAGTTTCAAAGGCCGGCAGAAACAAGGCACACTGAATTATATGGCACAATGCCAATTCTTGAGAAAGTAAAGGCTCATATTTGTGTCTTATGGTACGGAAAATTTGGTACAAGGAGCATGCACTTTTTAGGGTTACCTCATTTAGAGCGCATATATCGCATGGAGGTGTGTCATAGCAGACTTGAGTCGATGAAAGAATATGTGTAGCCAGATAAGTGTGCAATTTAGCGCCTTTTCTGTCAAATACAAATAGGAGAATCTGGCTCATACTCTATTAGGTGCAATGGAGTATGTGAAAATATAGGCACGTAAAGTAAAATAAAGTAAAAAACCAAGGTGCAAAAATATGTTTACACGATGAACTGCAAAAGGAAGACAGGCTGCAGAAATGGGCTAAAAGTATGTAAGAGAGCAGATGAGTATGGAAATTAAGGCTTACAATGAGGTGAAAATAAAAGTCTTTCTCAGTGACACAAAAGAAAACCTTGATCCAAATATAGCGCGTGAGACAAAAAATGAAGCTCGGGGGGGGGGGGGGGCATCAGAGCATGCTGATTGCGTTCAGTACAAGAGCACAATAAGATCGATTAAGTCGGTGAATTCATGCAAGTACAAGATGCTAACGCCTCATTCATTCTGCCTACTCGCATCGAGGGAAAATGACGTCACATGACAGTCAGTGGGGGAAGGGAAGCTCTCTTGTGCTCTCCGCTGCTGCACACCGTTGAGGGGCAGGAAGCACCACTTGGGCCTTTTCAAACACATCAATACACATATCATTCCTGTCTTGTTAAAATCGTAGATTAGTGTCACCTGACAAATGAATAAATCATTGCCCCATTGATACAATAAAAGCTGAGCGGATGCCAGGTGCGTTGAGGACTTGTAAAAAAGGCCCGATGAGGGACAGCCGGGTACGTTAGCATCTTTGTCGTTTGTGACTCCTAGCTTCTTCAATCTTACAAGACATGCATTCGGAAATCAAGAGGGTGACGTTTGTTATTTGAAGATGAATTTAAAGACAAAAAATAATCCAGGCAATTACGGCTTTGGACTTCAGCAAAGACCTATTTACTTAGTATCTAATGTTATAGGAATAATGAAGAACTATTGACCTTACTTAATCCCACTTGATAATCTTGATACGCACAAGCCCTACTTTATCGCCATAAAATGAAATGCAGTGCTTAAGGTCTATTACATGAAAACAGCGCTCGTATTGACACCCTTATATATAAGACGTTCCCCGATCATTTCTTCCATTGCGTCTCCCCCACCTCCATCTGCCTCCCTCTCTCTCTTCTTCCTCTGCACCAGCTGCTGCTCCAAAGCCAGAGTGGAGAGTCCCTTCACCACCACCACCACCACCCCCTCCAACGACAGAGACAAAAGGCCTGATTCGCTTGCAGAAGGCTGCCCCCCCCTTCCATCCTTCTCTTCATGAAAGTCCGTGAAGGTGGTGGCGGCGGCGGCCAAAGGCGGAAAGGAGGCCCGGACTGGGAGTGAATCAGTGAAGCAGAGTGGGAGGAGGGGGAGGGGAAGGAGGAAGAAGATGGAGGCTGGAATGGCTGGGGTAAGACACTAAGGCAGGTGCCGAGGCCTCGACAGGAAGACATCAATTTTCCAGTGTGGGGGGAAGATCTTACTGGGTATGCAACATTTAGTTGTATATTTGCATGTGCATGTTTATGTGAATGCATGTATGCGTGGGGGCATGTAGAGAGGAATGGCATCTGTTTGGTAGCAATCTAGGCGAGGTACTGTAGATGCATGAATACACACTGTTTGTCCACGCCACCTTTTCGAGGGGATCAAGCATATAGGATGTGTAGTAGGTGCATGGATAGGATACCCCATGTTTTGCTTTGTTTTTTTGCCAGGGCTACCTTTCCTTGGGGATTGAGATGCTGGAGAATCTAGGGGAGGTAGCAGGTGCATGGATACCCAGTGTTTGCCCTCGCCACTGTTTCTTGGGGATTAAACGTCTAGGGAAACTATTGGATATCAGCACCAAAGATGCCCACTGTTTTAACTCTTGACGCTATTTCTTGGAAATCTACAACAATCATTGAAGTAACTGGAAGGAAAAGAATAGATCAGGATTTAAAGTTGAGAATGCACAACCAGCGTGGAGGTAGAGCTTGCTGACCAAGTTAATTCAGTGAATCAGTGTGCCTTCTTTCCACTCTTATTAGTCCAACATCCAGACCTGAAATCATCACCCCTCTTCGAGACTTCCTTAGCATCCTCCACTTCACAATAGTTCTATTTAAATAGTTCAACCTAAATGTATACATATGTTCTCAACTTTTTAATTTTCCTAGGGATGTACATTGTTATAGTGTGCACCGTTAGTGACAATTTCCCTGCAGACAAATCAGAAATAAAACAGACGCGATGCCTTTTCACAAAATCGGGCGTATATCTCCAAAAATGAAAACTGAATTGACGACGTTACAACAAATTGAGTGTTTTGAAACAAAATGTATGATTTGGTTTCATCTTTTAATGGTGCACATTGTCCACTAATTCCTTATTTTCATACACTTTTAATGTGTGTTTGAACCTTCTGGCAGCTGCGAAATGAAAGTTGAGACCTTAAGGAGGTTGTTCCAAAACTGGAATCTGTGTCCAAAATTCCTATTTTTCTCAACGACTCAAAAACAATCTCCACGACATAAGCCTGGTTTTGTGAAAACATGTCACGCAGGTGATGTTACACGATCTATTTTCTGGAATTGCTGGATAAACCACGCCAAGAGATACCACTACAAATGTAGTTCCCAAGTTTATCAAATCAGGGAGCAAAAATCGGAAGTATTTTTTTCTTCCATCCAAAAATGCTATTTACTGGTTCAGCGGTACCTGGCGGAGGAACTATTTTGCCATCATTGAAAAAAGGTTTCGAATCACCGCACTGCTGCGTATTTGATTTACACTCCATAAAGGTGTGCAATCCTGCCAAAATCTCTCTGTGCATCATTTCCCATAAGACAAAGGCAAAACTGGGAAGCGCTATCCTGGGAGTAGAGAATTCCCTCTCCTGCCTGTGTGCTCTTGAGGCCGCAATGCAGCGCAAGGCTTTATGTCGGAGCGAGCAGAACTAGCTCAAACCAGTTTGAGGCAGACAGAGTGCCGATGGGAACAATGCTGTCTCTGTGCTCGTCCGAGAGATATAAGCGGTATTCAACGCCAATCCGATGGCGGCCCGTTGCATCTTAGCCGCCGGCTACCATGGAGGGAGCGCGCACCCTGCGGCAGTTTGCTATGCGGCAAAAGCGAGCGGAAAAGAGAGCAGCAAGATTTGGGAAGGGACGAGAGCAGAGGGGGGTGGCTGCCTGGAAGTGAATCCGCAGCCCAGACACACACACACGCGTACACACATACACGCACATAGGGCATGATCTATGTGGCTTGTTTGTATGTCTGTGTACTTCCAGTGCTTCACTTCAGAGAATGACAAAAGAGGACCCTACCCAGGACCACCAGCACTTAGAACAACCCTGGATGTAACCTGACCCTGACTTCTAGGCCTTTTGTGAGGAGGCAGGATTTTTTTTCTTTTTTTTTTTTGGGTGCTTCAGTCAGGGTGGGGTGCAAGGCTCTTTTAGGGATATCAGTGTAGGGAATATGTTGCAAGATGGGGAAAGACGGAAAAGAGGAAGGTTGGCTAGTGTCTGCAGAGGGACGAGGCGACAGGGTGAGGAGTGGCTGATTTTCTTGCATGTTTCCACGACTAATCTTCATTTTCTTGATGTGGTGGTGATCTTGCAGTGTGTGGATGTGGGTTGGCGGGGACGCATGAGTCTGAAAGAGGTGTTCTGCGTTGATTACTTGTCATACTGGGATGTATTTCACACTCATTTTCAGCATCAGACGCCTATGGCTTGCTTCTCCCACCAGGCCTCTCTCTCACTCTCAGCTCCTGCAGCAGCCATTTTCACATCCTTTCATTGCTCGTCAGCCCTTTTCCCTCCACCCCCTCGCTGCCATCTCTGAAATCCCACCATCATCTGGATTGAGAAAGGTTTCCTGATATAAGTGGGATAAATAAATCTGAGTATGCAGATTGGGGTTGCACGAAAAGATAAAGTGGCGTTGATGAAACTGTCTAGCTTCACACCGATGCCTTTTGTCACCAACAAGCACGAAACACACATGGAGTATTTCATATTTCACTGTAGTAGCACTCACGATTAGGGGTAGAAAAAAAAATCAACATTCAAACGATAAATTGAAATTCACACGTATGATTATTATACATTTTGTCATTGACCAGTGAGAAGCATCTACAGAGGAACCTCTAACCTTGAACAGATTTTTTCCCTGAGATTTATTTGAGAATATAAAAAAACATCAAGAGACATAAAAGATCCTTGAATCTTAAAATGTTTAAATAACCCATTCACTACCATTGACGGTTATTGACATCTAAGAGCTATGCAAATTTGCATGGCAGTGAATAAGTCAAAAAGAGGTTAACCGCTGTTTAATAGGCAACAAACAATTAAATTATGTATTCCCACGATGATTACAGTTGAAGAGACATTCAGAGGGAAGACTACAGAAGACAAATAAAGAGGCAAGAGGCTGAGACATATTGTACAAAAAGCCAGGCCAGAGATAAGACTTAAACGAATCCATTTGTCTTACTTTTTGTACCCATTATTTTCAAAATTACGTCCAACACTTTTTCAGTGGCTCATTGGTATATAATATAAAATATTACAATAGTGAGTATGTCATGCAGCTAATCTGCTCAGCATTCATACTGAATGCCATGAAAAGAAAATATTACATCAACTCATCTTCTGGTCAGCACCAGGATGCAATTCCCTGCTGTTACCAGTGTATCATTAGTGCTTATGCGACGTTTAGACGTTTAGCATATTTTGTCAGAAGAATCACTTCGTTTGTCATTTAAGAGAAAATGTGTCTTTGAGAATGGCCCTTCTTTTTCATTTAAATACAGTCCGAAATTAAAGAACGATGGATTTCATCTTGGCCTCCCATCAAAATAAATTCATATAAACATCTCTGGTGCATGAAAAATTCAATTTCTTATGAAATATGAATTTTTTTGCTAGTCGGATTTCTAACGAGGAAGGTGTTGGATTGGACACACCTATATTCTCAACGACTTGTTCACTGAAACCCCGCCTCTCAATGTGTAGCTGACGCCCCCCTTCAAGACACCGTTCCAAAGTTGACCGTCACGACGAAACAACAACAAAATAGCTGGTGTTTTAGCATTTAGTAATGGGAATCAGAGGTGGAGTGAAAGAAAAAGCCAAAAACTGGCGTTTTACTGACATTGAAATGAACTGGAGGGCCAGTAAAGCAAAAGATGTGTCAAAAACACCCGCACAGTAACACCTGTCCCTCCTATCATATCAGTCCCCCGGGGAAATCACTACTCATAACAAAAGTTCCGGGTAAATTATGTACTACAATGTCAGTTGCGCGGCCCTGTTCTCCCAAACACACATTTTGGGCAATTGGACATTTTCTACAGTAAGACTTTGCAACTAATAAATGTTGCTTTAATTTGATGAAACAGCTCTCCTCCCAACCCCAGAATGAAACCGAAAGTAAAAATCGTAAACGTCTCCTCTGATAAAGTGGCCGTTTATTTACTTTTGCACGGTTAGTCCAGGGGTGGCGTAAAGGAGGTAAGAGGGGCTATTATATGTGATCAAGCCAATTTTATCTCAGAAAAAGCAGAATAAGCAAAGAATTCTTCAAGATGCATCAATGAAGGAGAATAACACTTTGGCGGTGTTCAGGGTGAGAATCCTACAATGTAACATGGTCAAGATCTTCAAAAAGTTACATTTACATGATATGGGTCCTTTTACCTTTAAACACAACAATTTAAGGTGATTAAATGAATCAGCGAAAGGCTGTGAAGATTAATCCATTGATCTTTGTCTGCAGCAAAGACTGTTTTATTTTTAATGCTGTATAAATAAAGTTGAGTTGAAGTGAATCCAACAATTGATTCATTGACTTTCTGCCACTTACAGGCGAGATCCTAAGTAGAGCAGGGAAAAGAACATGGGCGATATGAAGACACCAGATTTTGACGACCTCCTGGCGGCCTTCGATATCCCCGATATGGTGGATCCTAAAGCTGCAATTGAATCTGGACAGCAGGATGACCATGACGACAAAGTGAAGCAGGCAAAGTGCGTGTTGACCACCGGTGAAGATGTTGGTGTAAGTGTCATTGTCAAGAATATTAGAAACGTGGATACAAGTCAGCATGTTGAAACCCTGTTGGAAAAGGATTTGCAGTTCCACTCGCAACCTCATTCTTTAAGAATTGGGAAAAAAATTCAAAATGGCTTCTCGAGTTCCGTGCCAATCAGTGTTCATTCCACAAAGAACGGATTGGATCCTTCTAAGGATGGACATGCAGTATATAAGCAGTCGTCAACTTCCAATCAGTTCAGTCCCATCTCAAGTGCGGAAGAGTTTGAAGAGGACAAGATTGAAGGAAGCGAGCCAACGCTCAAGATTATCGGACATTCACTTCACAAGTCCGTGACCAAGAAAGCAAGAGAACATTCTAAATATCCTGCATTTGCGGAGCAGGTTTCAAGGTCCAAACTAAAGAACGTCAAACCGGATCAGAATAACAATCAAAATATCACTCTGGAAGATTCTATGTGCAATAGCACCCTTCAATCAAGTTTGTGTCAAGGGGACCCCAAGGAAACTCTTCAGTTAACACATTGCAAAGAGAGTAATGGCCAACCATCTCAAATCCAGACCTCTGCCAAACTTTCCTCTTGTATTGCAGCCATTGCCGCTCTTAGCGGTAAAAAGCCAAGAACTAGTCCTAATAGGCAGAGTGAATCAAACCGAGACAATGAAATTTCCCGAGCCCCAGGGAAGAAACACGAGCAGGAATCAGCATTGGAGTTAGCGAAGCGCCTCCTATCAGGACCACCGGACAGTCCCTCGAGTGTCAATAGTGAGAGCAGCGGCACAGACAACACACCAGTCATTCCAAAGGTCAGGATCAAAACAATCAAGACCTCTTCTGGACAGATCAAGCGCACAGTGACCCGAGTCATCCCGGACTTGGATCTCGGAAGAGTGAATAAAGGAGAACATTTTGCAAATGGCTTAGCTGTAAAGGCTACCAGTGGCGCCTTTATTTCATCGCCCGCAATGTCCGCCATGCCAACGACGGTTGTCGCAACCTGCGGAGGACCATCAATTGAAATAACGAAGCAGATGACCATCAAGCCAGTAGCAACAGCCTTCCTGCCAGTCTCAGCTGTCAAGACAGCCGGTTCCCAAGTCATTAACCTGAAGCTGTCCAATAACACCACGGTCAAAGCAACGGTCATTCCAGCCGCCTCGGTGCAAAATGCCAGCAGTGCCATCCTTAAAGCTGCCAACGCCATGCAACAACAGACTGTCATGGTCCCAGCCTCCAGTCTGGCAAATGCTAAACTCGTACCAAAGTCAGTCCATTTTAGCAATCTCAATCTTCTCTCTAAGAATGCGTCTTCTGCTGCCAGCGAGCTCCAGAAAGCAATGACATCCTCCAAGCAATCCCAGCAAAAGCAATCACAAGTACTTAAACAGCAAGCACTTCTCAGCGGCCAATCTTCCAAAAAGCTCTCCAGGGTTCAAGTTTTCAGCAGCTCTCAAAGCTCCGTAGTTGATGCTTTTAATAAAGTTTTGAGTGGCATCAATCCCGTTCCCGTGTACGTCCCAAACCTCTCTCCTCCAACTTCAGCCTGTATATCTCTTCCCACCCGTGGCTACAGGTGTCTGGAGTGTGGCGATTCCTTTGCTCTTGAAAAGAGCCTGACCCAACACTATGAACGTCACAGCGTGCGGATTGAGGTTACCTGCAACCACTGCTCGAAAAGTCTGGTCTTTTACAACAAATGCAGTCTGCTGTCTCATGCTAGAGGTCACAAGGACAAAGGGGTTGTCATGCAGTGCTCCCATCTTATCTTAAAACCGATCCCTGTGGATCAGATGATAGCGTCTTTTTCTGGGCCACCCACCATCACAGACGGCATCTCCCCCGCCTCCGATGCACATGAAGGAACTGTTCAAACCACGGGAAAAGTTCCAAATAGCGAGTCACAAAGTGCAGTGATGTCAACTCCGAACAGTACAACTCTCGAGGCAGCCATGCCCTTGGAGGATGACGCATCAAAGCTCTGCAGGCACAGCCTGAAGTGTTTGGAATGTAACGAAACGTTCCAGGATGACAGCTCACTAGCGATGCATTATCAACACGTCCTGGAAACCAGTGCACAGGTAAGCCACAGGACACTGTTTCGAATGTACAGTGTAACCTTATAAAGCAAATGTAAGGCCTTTGGGCAGGATTCCTGCCCACAAAGAGATTTAATCTGGCCAGCAAGATGATTTTGTGAAGCATTTAAAAAAAATGAATAGGACCAAACCATTCGTCCACTGGCCAAAAACAATAGACAAAAATTCTTACTTTTACAAGCAATGAGCAGATGAGCATTGCAATTTACAAGCAGTTGCGGAATGCTTCAGATGCACTCACGCTCCTGTTAGCATTAGGGTCTATCTTCACCATGCTCCTGCTCAGCATCGACAGGTGAAATCCTTCAGTCACCCCGAGGAGAATCACAGTAGGCGGGGGTTGCCGTTTTTATTATAGTATATTTCTTTTAAAATTTACTTCATTTACAGCTCGGCAGTTTGCACACTATGTGAAATCTTGACTTCTTCATGTTCTACTTCTTCTGTCAAGTATGTCATTTATGTGGGTGGCAAACACTGTCCAAATTGAATATATTTATTTAATTAAAATAAATACACAAAAAAATGCACTTCACCATACTTCTTGAAAAGATGTTATTGGAGGGGGCCAAGCAGGTGTGCAATTGATAAACCATAGTATAGAAGGTTAACTGTAAATTTGAGTCTTATGCAGAGAAACTAGTTTGACATTGCAATATCTGTCTCCCCCCCATCTTTGTTCTATCAGAAAACTTGCACCGTCTGCCAAATGCTTCTGCCCAACCATTGCAGTTTTTTATCCCATCAACGGATCCACCAGACCAAGGCCCCATACATTTGTCCCGAATGTGGCGCGAGCTGTCGTTCTGTCCACTTCCAGTCCCACATCACAAAGAACTGCCTGCATTACACCCGTAGAGTCGGTTACCGGTTAGTCTCCCAATTAAAATTCATTTGTTTTAAGTCCTACGGTGATATTATAGTCACTTTCAAATATGTCTAGTTTACATTGAAAGAAAATACTGTATGAGTGCAACATTTTTGTTGTTGCGACAATCAACTTCTGTCTTGTCTCTGCCTATAAGCTGTATCCACTGTAGCGTGATCTTCGCCGATGTCGCAACTCTGAAGTCTCACGTCCAGACAACACACTGTGAGATCTTCTATAAATGTCCGCTTTGTCCCATGGCCTTCAAGTCTGCGCCAGCCACACACTCACATGCGTACACACAGCATCCTGGACTGAAAGCAGGCGAACCCAAGTGAGTTTTGATAAAACCTGCATGAGGTCCAAAGAACTGAGGATTATATTTGAAGTGTTGCACGGCAATTAAATATTTGCAAAGAAAAAATGTCAAATATCAAAAGTGTCATAAATAAGCATGGAAAAATTGGCCACAACAACTGTAATTTGATACCCACAACCACTTTGCAGATAGCAAATTGTCCTTCCGCTTCAGTAGATGAAGGATTTGTGGGGTTTAGACATGGAGGATTTACTTGTCTGTTTTTTGTTCCATATGGAAACCACTGACCTAAAGGGAAGTCAAGTCAAGTCAAAAATGTTTCATGTAAGTCCTATGCGCCCTCACCTGTCTAAACATAGGATTTGGATTAATATTGAACTGGTGGGGTATGAATTAAGAAGCAAAATCTAACCCATTTTTACCCATTTCCCAGCAGAGCTTTTGTTACTTGCGGTTGATTGAAAATGACTTTACAGTTGCTCAGGTCTCAGGTAATGACCAATCCCAGCTCAGTTTGCAAAAATCACATGACCAAACTGAGAAAACAGATGAGTCATGACTGGGACCATATTGTCTAGAAAAACATTGATTTGGCTTTTCCTTTTAAAAAGTTTATCATTAGTGGCTGTAACCAAAAGAGCGTGATCATCAAATACCCTTTTCCCAAAAATCAATGAACACTCTGACTGAGTCTTTCTTCTGTCTGGCAGGCTGATATACAAGTGCTCCATGTGTGATACAGTATTCACCTTGCAGTCTCTGCTCTACTCACACTTTGACCAGCATGTTGTCAACCATAAAGTTCCTGTCTTCAAATGCCCCGAGTGCTCCATGCACTATGCACAGAAACAGCTCATGATGGACCATATGAAGGTAGGACCAGAATACGCAATCACATCTCAGTTCAATTCAATAAATTACCGTTACACTTTCCCAGGCCATCCATGGAACTTTGAAGACCACTGAGGCCTCACCAAACTTGGGACTGAACTTCCCTCTCAGTACTAAGCCTACAAATTCAAACAACACCCAAAATGGCCCCAGTAATAACAACAATAACGATGGTGGAAATGCTAATGGTCAAAGCAAGGGTGCGAGTAAAGCTGCACCTCCATCACCAAAAAAAAAACAAAAAAGCAGCTCAGGGGAGCTCAAGAACGCAAGTGGTTCAGAATATACGTGTGGAGAGTGCAACGCTGTCTTCACTTCCAGGGAGGTCTTTGTAGCTCACATGAAGCAAGAACATGGCAAGGTAAATGTCTGAACCAATTAGATCTTTTTTATGTTGGCTAACATGTTAAAGAATGATTTGTTCTGCCTCGCAATCTTTAGATATTGAAGAAGCACCCGTGCAGACAATGCGAGAAGTCCTTCAGTTCTACCCACAGTCTTTGTCGACACAACCGACTAAAACACAAGGGTGTGCGCAAAGTCTACACCTGCCCGTAAGTACACTCCACTAGTGATTTTTCAAGTCAAACAAAACAGATACCTGACTGTGACAAAATAGAATTTTGGACATAGATGTTTAAGGACCATCGGAACCAGAAGCATTCCACAAACCTTTTATAGAATTAGTCACCAACACTCTTGTAGCGTCATGTTCAAATTAGAAGAACTTATGTTGAGTGGAGCTAGGAAGTGAGGGAGTACTACTAATCCTCTTTTATGCTAGAAATAAGACATATACTGTATAAGAGTTAAATTGAGAGCGATAGGGCGACACACACATACACACATTGCAATGTGATTTTTAAGTTTAGTTCCCCATTTGCATGCATATACTACCTACCAAGGTGAAAATATCCAAAACACTAACGCTAAAACACAAAGTCATGGGTTCATAAGCCTTGTACAACTTATATAACACTATAATTGTTTTATATATTGTTTGCTCCATTGAGGTATGGGAAAATGCTTGCAAAATGTCTACTTAGTCTACTTAAAGGAATGTTATAATCAGCATATCTCATTTACCTAGTATTTATATATCATGTAACAATTTAGCGAAAACAATGGGGAGGTAAACTATTTAACTTCTATATTTACTGTTAATTGTTTTTCTCCTCTTTAATTTTATTTTTAATATAATGTTATTTCTTTCCCATATGTATTGTGTTTATATGTTTAATAAATCAAATGAAAATAATAAAAAGATGGAATGAACTAGGCCAAAGAATATTTTTAAAAAACGGACCCGAACAGCTTGTCACGAGTGTCACTCTGATTTTATCGCACTTGAACAGGCACTGCCCGTCTGTGAGTCAGCCATTCGCCAAAAGAGTGCTGCTGGATCAGCACATTAAGATGACGCACAGCACCACGGAAGAGAAGACTGCGACCTCTGATACCATCGACGATTTGTCCAATAAAACATCGGTAGGGAAATAAACGTTTATGTCACTTCGCATTTCCAATCGCTCCTAAATAAGTCTTCCCGACGTTCATTGCAGACCGCCAGCCCCAAGAGGAAGAACGATGACGACGAGGGGTCCCTGAGATTAAACCCGAGGAGTTTGGATTTGCAGCCTTTGAAGAGGCTGAAGGTGAACATCCCCAAAGTTCACAGGTGCGCCGTCTGCGGCTTCACCACCGAGGACATCGCCGCCTTCCACAAACACATCCCGCAGCACAAGTCCGACGGCTCGTCCTACCAGTGCCAGGAATGCGGCCTGTGCTACACGTCGCCTCGCTCCAAGGCCCGACACCTCTTCATCGTACATCGGCTGAAGGAGCACGGCCTCAAACGATTCCGGGGTCAGGACGACGACGAGAGCCAGAGGGAGAACCAAGTGAATGTCGCGGCCGACGCCGATGACGGGACGCCAAAGACCAAATGCAAAGTGTGCGGGAAGCTTTTTGAGACCGAGGGCAACCTGAACACTCACATGAGGACGCACGGTATGGCGTTCATCAAGGCCAAAGGACTCAGTTCAGCAGAGAAATGAAATGATTCCGCCATCAGAACTTTGAGCTTAAGTGACCCTACCGTGAACAAAATACTGCAATATACACAACTTCTAAAATACAGTATGTAAAAATCACTTTTTGCTTTTATTTGAACAAAATGTTTTTTCTACTTCATGTTTCTAAAGACTTCAATTCATTTTTATAGAAGAGCATTTTATGTCAAACAGTTTGCACTGTTGTGTAGAGCTACATAACGTATGGCTGTAGTATATTGTTATTGTGAAAGTGTCCATACAAACATGAATTTTTAAAATCTGATATCTTCGAAACCTTTTGGCCTTTCATTCACAGAAATGAGTTTTAGGAGAGTAATGTTTTTGGTTTGTTTTTAACTTATTTTCACTAGTCCCATTTTATACGATCCCAAAATATTCCCCCTATTATCTTATTTCTATTGAACTATATGATGCGTTTTCAGATAACCAGGCTTATGTCACAAAGATTAGTTTTGAATTACTGATAAAAAAAAAATAGAAATCTTAAACAGAAATGTCCATTTTGTGATTTTTAAGATAACAACATCCCAGCAGCCAAACAGTTCAAATTGAATTGTATGGAAATAAAGGGATTAGTTGACAATGCACGGACGGCATTGAAAGATGAATGTGCCAAAACCACGGTGAAAAAAGGGATTTCCACTAGGCGGTTCTCAAATTGCTGTAACTTTGTCCATTTTTGAGCTACCTCAATGTGTTATATATCATTTTGAAGAGAATATACCCATATTCTAATTCTCAATCTTCATTTTCAGAGACATAAGCCTTTTTATTTGAAAACGTACACACACACACACACACACACACACACACATATATATATATATATATATATATATATATATATATATATATATATATATATATATATATATATATATATATTTATTTATAACACAAACGAGTGTACTTAGCATTTCATCCAATGTTACCCTTCTTCACTGGCACAATGAAGAATGTAAACGTGCCTGTTAAATTCACAAAGTTAACAAGAATTTGATGTTTTGAATTGCCGCCGTTGTAACATCAACACCTATCAATAAGCTTTAGGGTATAGAAGGGAAGCTACTTTTTGACAATAAGACCTTTGTCTCTCGCTGTAAAACTGCATGTGAGAAGCAGTCTGTGAATTGTTAGAATGTTGTCTTGTTGCTGCTACTGTTGCTGCTGTTTCTTAATTTTATTAGACAAGTCAGATGCTTGCACTCGTCTGTATGTCAATAAAAGGTGAAAGCAAGGCACATGATGATGTCGTCAACTTATAAAATAAATTAGACGTTGCTGTGGTTAGGAAAACAAAATTAATACAACCAGGCTATCTGGGTATTTTTGGGACAAATGCCTCCTCTAGTGGCCCATACTTTAAATATTATTACTAAGCCTTTACTGTGAGAGGTAAATTCCTCTGAAACTTTACAATTTGAGTACAGACAGAAATTAGGATTTTAATTTGTTTTTAATAATCAATCTTCTTATTTACATGCTGTCTTTTAATCCTTAATTGTGAGGGTTAAATAAATCACAAAAATAATTGCAGAAAATT